>NC_092817.1:88434240-88724240 GCF_023375885.2 Dermacentor andersoni | reverse complement strand
GGGCTAATTAAAACCGGAACTGCAGCGTTCACGACGCCTCTGGCCCCACCCGCTTCCGCATTCAAGCCTCATCTCCCCAGACACCAGCTCACCCACGCGACGTTCAGCTTCGTCTACACCTGCGAGCGCGCTTAATTTGCACCGGGTGCAGCTTTTCATCGCGTACAACTCAAACAGTCCCCGTGCTCCTCCCGGGCTCTGGTACGCTCGCAGCAGATGGGCAAAGCCGAGAGAGATCAGAGAGTTAGGCGCCGTGGGTAAGGCTTTTTTGCTAGGACGATGCAAGGATAAAGAGACGAGCGAAGCGGAGTGTGGAAAATTCTGTTTCATCAGGCTGCACCACGCATTTCCGCGAAAGCGGAAGCTTGCACGCACGCGTGCCCAGAAGCCTCGGCGCGTTTAGCCGAAACGACCCGGCGCTTTCGGCCGTGACACGAGCTGCGTGCGAGAGAGCGCGCGTTCTGAAATGGAAGCCGCGTCGGTATATATATAGCGGCGATGAAAGATTCAAGACCCCTCGCTCGACGGGCCCCCAACCACCCTTTCCACCTTCTGCTGCTTCTTCTCCAACTTCTCCACTCTCTCGCACACACTTTCCGCACTTTCTCTTATAAATGTGCAAGTAGTTTCGACGAGGTTTCAAGAAGGTTTCATGACTGAGAATTGCCCCAAAGAAAAAAAAAGAAAAAGCCGTCAGCTTGAGTGAAGGGATACAGAGCATGACGTCTAGAATTAACCTCAGTTCAAAGCAAACATTCAAAAAAATAAATGAGAGAAATGAAAGTGTTGCTGACTAAAACGAAGCATTCATGCATTTTTAGCCGAGCAGATGAAGGATTCAGAAAGGGATAACAGGAAGCTGAGAGCCACGACCTTTTGCCCCGCGCTTGCACGGAGTTCCAATGAGCCCTTGCGATTGTTTAGCGTCGCTGTGAATATATAAGCGGTTTAAGTACGTGACATGCTCAAGAGGAGAGGTGCAGACACAGGTCTCAGAACACGGAGTGCAGGGGGAGGAGGAAAAAACACGGAGGAAGTTGCGGTGAGCGAAGAGGGAAAGCGATTGCAGGGCCGGGGTTGGGCAGCGGTTTAATTTCGCAAGCCGTAATTACTGGCCCGGTCGCAACCTCTCTTGGCAACGCCGAGGTCGGGCTCTCGCCGCTGCTTCGTGGTGCCGCACCGTCCAACCCCATTAATGCGGCCAATTTAGTTTGCAAAAAAGTGCCTCGTACTGAGTGCTAGCAGGTCGTAAGCACGTGAGCGAGCGCTGTGCTTGTTCAGACCTCCTAGCAGCTGCACCACGAAAGATAAAAGTTACGCCGCTGACGTGCGTTTTCGTTAGGTTAATTGAGTTTTAAATTCTATTTCGATTCATTGAATTGATTATTAATTTACTAAAATAGCATCACATGTATTTGACATTTCTACCAAACGTTCTTTTTTTTCTCTTGTTTAGGTTGAAGGGTAAACGATGCATTTGTCTGATATACTTGAATAACAAAGCATATTTAACATAACTACTTCCACATGGTATTACAAATCGTTCCAAAACAGTGGCGGGTATCGAAGAATGCTTAAACCAAGCGATCTGTGGAAGCAGAAAATCTGTCTGCAGTGTCAAGATACAAGCGATACGGCTTGGGTTAGAGAACAGTCGCGAGTGAATAAAGCCAGTACCCTACCTAAACTTAGTAGTAAGAAATGGAGCTTGGCAGGCCACGCAAAGCTTAAAAGTAAGCCGTCCTCACTTCTGGCGAAGCAAAGGTAAACAGCAGTCACAGGAGGCAGGTAACTGGATAGTATCTGTGAGGTGATGCACTTGTGAGCGTTTGGTGTAAGAGCACGGGTAAATATGAAAAATATTTGACATCCAGTAAACTTAATTAGCTTGCTGCTGGGTATTGTTCTGCAGCTCAAAATTATAATTTAAGTTTTCAAAACAGGGCCTTCTTTTCTGACTTCATGCGCGTGTGCAGTGTCGGGTATCTGGTTATCTATCTTTACCCATTTAAGAAAAGCGCCATATAAAAGTGTAGAAGAAGAATATCAACGACAGAAGAAGCAAGCATCAGTCAGAGAACAGGAAAATTCTCGCTATGGGCGTGTTTAGCGATACTATAGTTGAAAATTCACGACATTGCACCATAGACTGCACTATCTCCAGAATCGGCCCCAACAGGCCTCTTGATCAAGAGAGAGAATGGAATGTCAATCAGTCTACACGAAAGAAGACGAAGTCAACGTACGTGCCTTTAAAAAAGAGGGAAAAGAAAGCGAATGGGAAAAGTCAACATGAATCGAAGAAATAGAGGGTCCGGCAAAATGTATTACTACTATATATCGGCCAGCCTAGTGAGCACCAATTCGCACGCGTTCGCGGGGTATCCCGGATGTTCCGGCACGGCCTACGCTTTCGTCGTGCACGTCAAGTTCGGTGGGCTTCTGAAGACAAGACCCACTTTGCTGACTTCACATGGGTTTAGCGTATGTGGGATCTGGCTGTCTAGTGTTATGATTGGCATGAAATTCAGTGTCGCCAGTCGGGGCAACGTTCGCTCACGTTTGTCGAGATAATGGCGCTTTTTGCGAGAACACGTCATCGCGTTTGTCCCCTACCACTCCCTGAGCTCACGCAGGCAACAAAGATAAGCAACGATTGGGAGCCAATCAAAGTCACAAATCGGAAAGAGGACCAAAGGTGTAGGGCTAACACTCAGGCACTGGCATCGCCATGGGCGCACCCACAGCTTCTGCTTGAGATGACTCGGAGAACAAACATAAGCCACCAGGGTAAAACAACTTTTTCTTTGGCATCCCCCCGCTTTTCACACAACGCTTCTTTCACAGAAATTCATATTCACGTTCAAAGTTTTACAGCAAAGCTGTTAGCCTCTCGGTGGTTGAAATTTCTCGTGTCCAGTTGTGAACAAAAATTATAATCATGAGCAATGGCTCATAACCCCCTAAGCAAGCAGAAATACAATGGTTCATCCCCTTCGTAATGCTGAGGCTACAATCACTCAGGAAAGTGAAGCTAACAGTGCATACATTAATTGGAATCATGGATACAAAGTACAAAATAGCCCACGTTTGAATAATAAACAAGCTCAATACAAGCACCTATTATCATCAGCAATGGCTCATACCACCTAAGCAGTAAAAATGCAATGGGTCGTACTGTTGCGTGCTCCAGGGTAGCGTATCGTACTGCTGCCGAGAAGTAGCGGCGCCTGCCTATCGAAGCTCGACCGACGTTACTTATTGGGTAGCGTGGCGTTGTCGGCGGGCTGCAGGCATCCGGTAGACCATGGCGACCAAGCAAGGGCGAGACGATTTTTAGTGCGAAACTTGCACGGTTTAATCAAAGGTAGATCAAAGAAAATGAGAAGAGCATGAAGTGATTAAAAGTACATTTCGGAGCCCCTTAAATAGGCTCTCTACAATCGTGGGCGGGAGCTTGCTTCCGTCGACGTCACGTGACCGGCACAGAAAGAGGGCCCCGCTCCTCTGGTTATACCGAGCTTGCTGCAGAGAGGAGGTCGTCACGCCTCCTGGAATAGCAGACGCCTGTCCGTCTCTTCTGCGCGTTGCGGGTTCGTGGAAGTTCTCCTCTAGGTCCAATTCGAGGAAAGGGCCTCTCTAAACTCGCACACCCACAAACACATACACACACAAAAGAGGCCTGTACGCTGCGGGGCTTCCGGCAGACAGACATACACTCGAAACGGTCATGGCGAATTAGGAAGTCACGCTTCATTTCGACGAGGCAGGGTGAGATGGTCGGTTGAAATTCTTCTCTGCACGTGGTGCCAGACGTCAACCCTAACAATACTCCCGTAAGGCAGAGGCTACAGGCGTTTTCCAAAGTGAAGCAAACAGTGCATATGTTGACTGAAATCCCCCATACGAGACACATACCAGCTTACGTTTCAACCGTCAATACCCCCTCAGCAGTTGTAGCAGTGCTTTTGGAACAGCTTCGCTGGACATCCACTTTCACAGAGCCGTGACGGCGAGTAAATTTTATTATATTGACTTTCCAAAAAGCACAATCTCATATGATTGAACAATACTTCCAGGAACTTGCTTGGTGCATTGTTGCGCAATAAATATTTATTTATCTTATTTATTTTATTTACAGGATAGTGCCAGCCTTAGTCTTAGGCCTTATAAAAAAACAGCAGAGTACAGCGATTCCTCGATCTCTGAGCTGATCTGCTGTTAAAGAAGTCAAGCACCTGGCTCATGCCAATGCGTCTTACTTTGTGGTAATTCCTGCAGTCCTGTGCAAGTTCACCTTACTATATGTACATGCAACCACAACTACGGCATGGGGATAGAAATTCGTTGACGGACATCCTAGACAACGGAGATCCCTTTCTATTGGAAGAATGCTTACGAATCCGCGCTGAAAACGGGAGCTACATTGCGTGCCTGCTAGGATGCGGCACTGTATTTTAACGGAGCCGCACCAGGGCCCTCACCCCCCCCCACAGGGCTTTTACAACAGGAACTTCGACCTTCTCAACAACTTCGCAATGCGTATAGCGTCCTATCTTGATCTGCTATGCATCACTGCCTACTGTTGGCTCTTAAATAAGCGCAAGGATGCAATCGCGCTTAGAGTATGCCGTGTCCAGCAATTGTGGAAATTGCCCCTTCAGCCATCTGTCAAACTTCATCGCATAGCGCCAGCGCAAGCCAAAGGAAAACATTTTCAAAAAATCGTAATTCGGAAGGTTGGCAGAATAGCAGTGTTTTGTTCCCGACCAATGCGCTGCTACAGCGCTCAATGTTGCGACTAAGTGCCGTAAATGCGTTGCGTTACATTCATCGCGAGTACCCCTTCATCATTGGTAACTTTGATGTCGTTGAAATTGTGCCGAGATTTTGAAACACAATATGTTTAGATTATGTTTATCGAGTGATGATGGTATATTGCGGTGAAGTATGACAGGTGGCCGAATGGGCAATGAATAAAATTTCTGGGTCTATGGCCACAGAAAAAACCCGCACAAAATGTTAAGAGCAGTAGTTGTGCGACATCACTATGGTTACCGCGTTATGTTCCCATCTGCACAATCTGGAGGGGGTATTCTTCCATCCCAAGCGGTGGTGATTGGGAAGAACTTTATTTCTTCGCCACACGATAGGCAGGAGCAACTGACCTCACGACACCGGTGGTAACATGGAGAGTAAGGGAAAGGACATGCAAAGGAAATTCGGGCTTCCAACTATCTGTCATTGGAAACGCAAAGGTCATCACGTCAGACATTGGTGGATCCCTACTTGCAAATTTTGGACTTTGCGGAGTCAGCTGGAGAGCGTTTTATTCCTGATTATATTGTTTTTAGCACCAAGTCATCCTAGGAGAGCGTCTTTTACTTCAGATGCCTCGCGCTCTCGTGCCTTAGTACGGTAACACAAATTACCTACAAGCCGATCAATGTAACGTAAAGGCCGCGTTGGACATATCTTTATCTCTCCATTTGATTTCTACGCACGATACTGCGTGTATGGTATATGAGAATTCTCAGGCATAAACTTAGGATGTTCCGCTTCAGCACTCATCTGCTTCTCAGCGTTGTGTCTACAATTCCCTGAAATGTTTGCCTGACAAACTTGATTCCACTATTGATTTCTTCTACCTTGATCTCGTTCTAGCTCCAAATTCCAGTCGCGATGGCCACGTTTCTATTGAAGGTGGAATCCGGAAACATTTGCTATCCCAAATGTAATGTAAACTTATGTGGTTTGAAATAATATATTGAGCCCCACCTTATAGCATTTTATCTTCTCAAGGTGTAACTATGGAATGCCAGTATCAATCGATTCATTCTGTCTTTTCAAGCTCCCAAAATGCTTGAGCTGTACAGATCCACAGGAGCACATTTAGTAAGGGAATTACTTTTCGCACCGGTGATTTCGATACGAACACCTCGTAAGGAAGATCAGCCCGAAACGGCTGCCGTCAACTTTTCTTCCAGCAGTACATTTGAATTAAGAAACGCATAGCCTGTGTCAAACATCGCGTCACCGCGCTTGCCGAACCCGCATTTTTAATCCTTTCCAATTAGAAACGCATTCCGCCACACCCCCCGGAGCGTCGACGCCGTGTCTGCACTCCACAGCACCGGCAGCAGCGAAAGTGCGAAGGAATGCGCGATGCACGCGCTCTCCACCTTTCAAGGCACGAAAAATATATACATAGAGAGAGAGACTTTGGGAACGCGCCGAGTTTCGAAAGATTGAAAAAGGCGCTTTCGACGAAGGGGTGTGGCTCGGCTTTATTTTGCGCGTCAGCACGTGGAGCAAATGGGGTGCACGAGCGCTTGAATCAAGCGCGGATTCACGGCGGCTGCGTTAGTCGTGAGCGAAAGGTGGCAGCTCGGGAGATGATGAAGCGACGCTTGCGCGGCCCCTTTGGATATTTCGACGCCCGATGATTTTGTCGAGGGTGAGTTCGCGCGCGCTCTCCAAGCATAGAGTGCGCCTTCCTTTCTTTTTTTTTTGTTTCTCTCCACTCTTCCATTCGTCGAGTACATCGAGCTTAATAAGCGATGCGCCGTGTTTCCGCGCCTTTGAAGCGCACTTCTGCGCTACGCGACACCGGCTTCTGCCGCCCTGATTATATTTTACGCGAGGCGCCTTTCTCTCCTGGTTCATCACCTAATGGTGCTAAGTTTCGAAGAGTGCTCAAAAAAAGTTCAGAAGTTTGCTTCAAGTTTACCGCTAATGCGTGCTAGATTAAAGGCTGTCTGCAGTGGCCTGGAAGCACGTGTTTCGGGCTGCAGCTCTTTGTAATATACAAAATCATAGCGACACAGGGCGAATCACCCAGAACAGAAGACTACTGATCTGTATGTGGAACTCCGCAGTGCACACGGGAAGGAGCAGGGATTGTAATTAAATGCAGCGAAATGTTGCTCCTCTGGCGAAAGGAAGCTACGGGAATTGGAAACCATGTGTTCAGCATGAAAATGGTATATACGTGGCCTGGAAGCACGTGTTTCGGGCTGCAGCTCTTTGTAATATACAAAATCATAGCGACACAGGGCGAATAACCCAGAACAGAAGACTACTGATCTGTATGTGGAACTCTGCAGTGCACACGGGAAGGAGCAGGGATTGTAATTAAATGCAGCGAAATGTTGCTCCTCTGGCGAAAGGAAGCTACGGGAGTTGGAAACCATGTGTTCAGCATGAAAATTGTATATACGTTTCTAACACCTACAGGGAGTCTGTATTACCACTGGCGCAACCTCTCGGAAAGTCACAGACGAGAGAAGCATCGACGGCACACGTAGAGAGAGAGAATCCATGGCTATAGTGTCGGTCCGTTATTTTAAGCCCAGCTCTTAGCCGCCCGTTCCTGCGTAGAGCGTCGGCATGCCTCGGCTTCCCTCGGCCTCCTTCCGCGTAACTGAGCGAACGAGCACAGCGAAGGATGAAAGAGCGAACGCTGAGCGCAGCGCGGTATAAAAGGCGGCGATAGCGAAGAGGGCGCGAAAAGGAAAGCCGAGGAGGAGGCTACTGTGACAGCATGAGGCGGAAAGCGAACGAAGAGACTAGAATGATAGGATGAGGAGGAAAACGTAGCGCCACACTGCACGGGTTTTGCGGTAACGCCTGCTACGACATGGCGCCACAGTAGCACGACGTCGTCTGTTCCCCGAACGAATTTCAGGGATCGCCAGCCGTTTGTGCGCAGGCGCGAGTAAGAGCGGGCGTGAGAGAGCAAATCTGGGGGCTTTTGCTTCTTGGATATTTGACTCTGCCTAGACACTATGGAGGAGGTTTCTTAGCGCGCGTTGTATGCGTTTGTCCCCTAGACATGGCGGCATTGCGGAGTGCGATCGAGTGTGTTGACATTCCGCTGCTGGCTGCCCACGCGGTGAGGCAGTGGCCACAGACGCTCCATTTGGTGATCACTGTATCTGTAGGGGCAAGGTTCCGACTGGTGTTGTATAAATCGCAGGTCGCTTTTTTCGTCGCGACGATAGATTACGCTCCGCCGCTGGCTGCCCGCGCGGTGAGGAAGTGGGCACGGACGCCCCATTTAGTGATCACTGTGTCTGTAGGGGCAAGGTTCCGACTGGTGTTGCATAAATCGCGGGTCGCTTTTTTCGTCACGACGATAAATTGAATTTTTTACAAGCACTGCTCCAGGAGGGCACATGCAACCGGCAAACGGTAGCCTCTGGAGAGCACCTGAGGTTACAGTAAAGCAGGCGGCGTAGGATCTCCAGGGCACCCAAGGGGTAGCGGGGGGATCAAAGCAGGAAGCAGGGCGGCCCGTGGGTCGGGGCCGCGGAGGCCGAAGCGGGCCCAAAGCCTCCAGATTTTCTCTCTCGCGCCCACCCTTACTCGCGCTTGCGCACAACCGGTTGGCGATCCCTCAAATGAACGTCTCGTGTTCACCGATGGCATGCGGCGAGTGTGTCGACTAGTACCATATATGGAAACAAAGCGCTGCATGAGTAGAGGTCTGTCTGCCGCAGCTGCTGTGAATCGCACCCGCGCTTCACCCACGCGCTGCCTCACGTGATCTTCCGATTGGCGAGGCAGTCGCGCCACACTTCGCTCTCGAAATAGATTGTCCGCGCCAGCTAATATATTACAAAATGAAAACACATATAGAGATGCGGTCAAATTTCGCATTATAGAGTATCGTAATCGTCGGTGAATTTTTTTTCATTGTCTAAACCTTTTGTCTACACCTATTTTCTACCACTTGCCGAATCCCCCAGTTCACAATTCTACTGAAGCTTCATACACACTCTTTGTGCATAAGAAGGGAATGTCATCTATAATAGAATTGGTAATCAAAGACGGGCATCTAACCCAAGATTATGATTAAACAAGTGTTTTGAAAGTTTGTGAAAAAAATTGGAGGACGCTTAAGCTTCGCCTTCAAGAGTGGAACGCGATAGCGTTCCCGTCGACCCGCCAAGGAATATAAGACATTGCGCTACGGCGCAGCGATCACTTATGAGGCACCCTGCATCGGACTTTGCACCCACCAATGCTGCCTTAACAGTTTTCTTAGAAGAAAATAATAACATAGGTGGATATTAAATTGAGTTACCACTAATGCAAAGAGAAAGAGAGATAAATTTACTCACAGAAAGGCAGAGAGGTTGGTCTGAGCTATAACTTGCTCAGGCCTGCTACTCTCATCAACATCATCATCAGCCTCCTTTATTCCCAGTGCAGGACGAAGGCCTCTCCCTGCGATCTCGAATTACCCCTGTACTGCGCCAACCGATTCCAACTCGCGCCCGCAAATTTCTTAATTTCATCGCTCCATCTAGTCTTCTGTCGTCCTCGATTGCGTTCCCCTTCTGTTGGTACCCATTCTGTAACCCTAATTGTCCAACGGTTATCTAACCTGCGCATTACATGACCTGCCCAGCTCAATTTTTTTTCTCTTGATGTCCATTAGAATATTGTCTATACCCGTTTTCTATCTGATCCAAACCACTCTCTTTCTGTCTCTTAACGTTATACGTAACAATCTTCGTTCCATCGCTATTTTTGCGGTCCTTAATTTGGTCTCAAGCTTCATTGTGAGTCTCCAAGTCTCTGCCCCATATATCAGCACTGGTAAAATGTACTGATTGTACACCTTCCTTTTCAATAATAATGGTAAGCTGCCTGTCAGGAGCTGGCAATGTCTGCCGTATGCGATCCAACCCATTTTTATTCTTCTGTAAATTTCCTTCTCATGACCAGGGTTCCCTGTGTTAATTGACCTAGGTAGACGTACTCCTTCACAGACTCTAGAGGCCGACTGACGATCCTGAAGTCTTGTTGCCTTGCCCGGCTATTTATCATTATCTTTGTCTTCTGCATATTAATCTTCAATCCCGGCCTCTCTCTGTTAAGGTCCTCAATCATTTGTTGTAATTCGCCTGCAGTGTTGCTGAATAAAAGAATGTCATCGGCAAACCGAAGGTTGCTGAGATATTGGCCGTCGATCTGTACTGCTAAGCCTTCTCAGTTTAATAGCTTGAATACTTCTTCCAAGCACGCAGTGAATAGCATTGGAGAGATGGTGTCTCCCTGTCTGACCCCTTTCATTATAGGTATCTTCCTGCTTTTCTTGTGTAGAATTAAGGTAGCTGTAGAACATCTGTAGATATCTTGCAACGTATTTACGTAAACGCTCTGTACTCCTTGATTACGTAATGCCTAGGACTGTTGGTATCTCTACTAATCAAATACCTTTTCGTAATCTATGAAAGCTATATAGAGAGGCTTATTATTCTCTGCGGATTTCTGGATAATCTGATTAATGACATGGATGTGATCCATTGTAGAGTATTTCTTCCTGAAGCCAGCCTGTTCCCTTGGTTGACTAAAGTCCACTGTTGCCCTTATTCTATTGGAGATTTGTTTTGTAAATATTTTATATAATACTAGGAGTAAGCTAATGGGCCTATTATTTTTCAATTCTTTAACGCCTCCCTTTTTGTGGATTAGTATAATGTTTGCATTCTTCCAGTTTTCTGGGAGCCTTGCAGTCCATGGACAGTTCGTATAAAGAGCCGCCAGTTTTCCAAGCATTGTGTCTCCTCCATCTTTGATTAAATCGACTGTTATTCCATCTTCTCCTGCCGCTCTTCCTCGTTTCATGTCTTGCAGGATCCTTCTGAGCTCATCGCAAGTTATAGGAGGAGTTTCTGTATCGTGTTCATTGCTGTTTCTAATTGAAGTATGCTGACTCCTTTGGGTAGTGTACAGGTCAGTATAGAGTCCTTCCGCTGCTTTTACTATAGCTTCGAGATTGCTGATGATATTATTACCCTGCTTATCCTTTATTGCATACATCTTTCTTTGTCCTATGCCAAGCTCCTTCCGCACTGTTTTCAGGCTGCGTCCATTTCTTACGACTTCTTCAGCTTTGAGGGGAAAAGGCAAGCGGAGAAAAATACCTGATGAATGATGACAACAATATGAGAACGAGGTGTGTACATACAAGCTCACAACGTCGTGGCATCTCTAAAGCCATGCATCCAGCCCAGTGGCTTGTACAAACTCTATAGCGGCACTTATCAGGGCTGCGCTGTTTGCATTAAGCCAAGTACATAAGATAAGCTCGTCTGATAGCGGCCTCTTATTGACGTTTGCAATGGAAGAGACCAATATATGTTGTTCTTGTGCGTGTGCGGGACAAACGCAAAATACATGATTAAATGTTTCTGCTGGCTGACAGCATTTACAATTTGGCCTATCGCTGCAACTTATCAGGTCGCTGGACGAATGCGACACCAAGGCGAATCCGGTGCAACAAGTTTATTTGGCTTCTCTTGAGCTTGTGAGGCATACGGCATTTCATTTCTGGGTGCCATTTATGCACTCGCGTGTGTCGTCGATCTGTTTGGGTCCAGTGTTCCAACATATGGTTCCGTATTACGCAGCGAATTAGGGCGTTTGTGTTTGTTCGTGAGAACGGAACGCGTACCTCAGGAGTTTATTTAACACTTATGCAAAGGTCACAATGCTTCAGATTGTGTGTCATGTGGGTCTAACCTAGTTATATTACGTATATGTTATCAAAGTGTACTTGCGTTCTACTCGCATGCAAAGCCTAACTTCTGTATTTCTTCTCGCACAACTTGGAATTGTCTCATTTATTTATGCAGTTCGTTTGCCATGCAGCGAGGCACCACAAAAGTGCCACTTAAAGGTGTCGAGAGAGAGAGAGAGAGAGAGAGAGAGAGAGTTGAAGAGGGAAAGGTAGGGAGGTTAACCAAGAACGTGCCCGGTTGGCTACCCTACAGTTGAGAAGGGGAAAAGGGATGAACAGATAACGAGAGAAAAGAAAAACAATAGTCAGTCATTCATAGTCAGATGAATGACTGACTGTAAACGAGGTTTCCTTGTAAACTCATGTGACTCAAAAATTAAGAAGTAATAACGATGAGCAGCGCTAAATAGGCGACTGTTTAACGTTCACTAACGGGGGACCCTCTGCCTTCATCGTGTAAACTTAACGCGGATGCTGCTGTAAATAATGGTAATGAGTATATTGCTGCGTGTGCTTACTGATAATTTTCATCCTCTTTTCTCCCCCCCCCCACCCCCAAAAAAAAAGCGAACGCTAGCGTCGTGGTCCTGCCCGAGGAGGCCAGGGTTGAGCTGGGCCGAGCGGTAACGTTCAATTGCTCAGCTCGCGGCTTCCGTGGAGCGGTCGCCTCCACCTGGTGGCTGCACGACGGCGCGCCCCTCAAGGCCAACCCTCCGCGCGTCGCGCTGCGCTCGGAAGACCAGCGGCTGCACATAGCCAGCGTGCAGCGGGAGGACGCAGGCATCTACCAGTGCTTCGTGCGCTACGGTGACGCCACGGCCCAGGCTAGCGCCCAGCTCAGGCTTCGCGGTGAGTCGCTGTGAAGGCTGGATATCGTGCTGGTTGACCAAGGGTCGAACTATAACGGGGATTTTACAAAGTAAGATAGCTTTGTGGTTCTCAGGTGCTTATCAGCCCAATACTTCGACGTGGTACAAATATATCACGTCGTTATTAAACTTTACACGTTAGGATTATCAGGTAGCTCTGACGTCGGTGAGAAGCCGGTCACCTACTGTACTGTACTTGTTGCTTACAGCTGAAAAAAAAAGTTTTTTATTTAGTCAATAGATAAATAAATGCATGTGTAAATAATTAGATGCGTGATATAATAAACAATCTTTATATATAAATGAATAAATAAAGAAGTGAGGGAGGCTTGCTTTGTGAGAAAACGGAGTAAATGGGCTGGAGTAAAGTTGACAGTCACTTTAGTGTCCTTAGGTGATTTCAAGGCGAAAGCACGAGGACTTGTCTAAGTTATAACATTATAATAAAACTACACCTTAATCCGCCTTAATCTACCTTAATCCATTTCAATCCACTTTAAACCACTTTATCGCACTTCAGTACACCTTATTCTGCTTTAATCTGTTATAATCCACTTTAATCCACCTTAAGCCAACTTTGGAGTGGGTGAGGTCGGCTTTTTGGTAGTCGGCCACGACATCCGGCCAACGCCGTGGCTGTTCACTGTGGGATTTCGCAGTGCCAGCAGGAGCCGATCCAGCACCGGAAACGTTACATCATCACTCGGTCACGTGGGTTTTGCTTCCATCGGATGATGACGCGAGAGGCTGGATTTTTCACATCATGGGGGCATATAGGACTTTCACCTTAAAAAGCACAAGTAGCAACGCCATTTAGATATTCCGGCGCCTGCTCGCCTTTGACGTCATACATTGAAATAACGCGCCTGGCTAAAGGTAGTCAATTGTTCGCAGCAATAACCAATTCGACTGAATTTCAAGTTCAGCGGCAAACTGACAACGCTTACAGATTTAGGCTAACAAAAATGAGCCAATTGTTCAGGAATGTAGGGAAATGAGTGACGTCACACTGCTGTCATAAACAACGAGGTTTCTCGTTTTCTTTCTTCTTCTGCAGGGTAGAGGGGTACGGAGGGGTAGATTGGACGTGATACTTAAAAACTAGAATTTTGTTCGGCGTTCTTCGACGCCAATATTGAAACTCTGTACAGCTCAACAAATGCAGAAAGAGCTTTGGAACACGTATGACTGTTTCTTTTAACACTGCCAGAAACGGATACATTTCTGGATGTTATCTACCTAAGCGTTATTCATCCTCTCTTTCATTGTATCTTTCGCAGAAAACGTAATGGTAATAATAAACGTTATCTAAAATTTAAAGCAAGGAAATGGGCGTAGTTCAGTCAAGGTAATTGAAATTTACACTTTGCTTTCACACGTTTAGAAAACTTTTTTTAATTTGTGCTATGGGTTCCGTCACATATCCGAATGCGCACAAACCGGCAAAGCTCCTGTAAGTTTGCCTTTCTGCGTAGCTTCGAACTGCTGTAACGGAGCCCCGCCTTTCCCGCCGGCCGTTTATTTTTGCCTCTCTTTTTCATGCAGAGGTCCACTCAAAGCGGAGCGTGCAAAACCGTGTCAGCCGGCGATGGAATGGCCAGAACAGCTACCTCAAGTCGAGAAAAGGTAATCATTCTCCTACACCATTTCCCAATCCTTAAGAATTTACGCGTCGCCTATCACCACGGGATCCCTTCATCTCTGCTTTTCTTCCGCCATTTATCGCACGTGTAAACATTTCGGCGGTACATGGGAAGGCGGGTGGAGGGGCTTTCATTGCTTGCTCTTCGCTCGCAAGCGCAGCTTCTTTTCCATCTCGTATTAGACCATTCGTCACAACGAACGGTCCCTCTACATCGACCTGTTTACTCTCGTTCAAAAACGGGAAGCGGGGAAAAAAGAAAGAACGCCACAGCAAACGAAAAAAGTTGATGACTAAGAAGAAGCAGCGCAATAGAACGGAACACTTAGGAGGCGAAAAACAAGAGAAAGAGACGAAAGAAAGAACGAAGAGCGTTCTGGGCGCGTGACTCGTGTGAATGCAGAGCCAGAACAGCGGGAAGCGCGGGGCGTTTGTCAAGGAAAATAAGGAAAGGCCGTATCCCGACTGAGGAAGTAACGCGTGTCTTGGGAGTGGGCGCACCAATTTTTTTTTTTTTTTTTTTATTCGGCAAAGTCAACGGCACCAAGGACGGCACAAGCGGCGCTTGTCAAAGGGTGAGAGAGGAGGGGGTTTGGGCGCTTGCTAGGCGGCACGGGGGCGGCGGCGGCGGCGAGACGCACAAGCGGTCCCGATTGAAAATCGAGTTTGTTCAACCTCATTACGGGCGCCTCTGAGGGGCGGCCGCGCCGACTCCCTTTTGAGAGACGAAGCACCGGGGGATCCCCGGCGTCGCCTTGCATTACCTTTGACATGTCGCGTCGCTGCCGAGCCGGGCATGCGCGGGCCGCTTGGCTTATAGCAGCCGCCATTTTGTCACCACCGTCCCCCCTATCCCAAACTTCTCTATACACACGCGCACACTCTTATCGCCATATACAGAAGTACGGCCCTGCCGTCTTTAATCTTCGTTCTTTGATTCTTTCAGCGACTTGCTTTGCCATCCATTTTTCTCTCCCTCCTTAATTCTTCCTCGCCGTCCTGCCTCATTGCCTTTGCTCATTTTTTTTTTTGCTCGCTTCCTACCGGCGTTTCTTCCATCGTTCATTTTTCATAGTATCTTTTTTTTTCTTTCTTGATATTTTTTTTCGGCAAGGCTTGTATTCCTGCATGGTTATTCAGCCCCTCTTCATTCACCCCTTTTTAAATCATCTTCACCTGTTGTTTTGTCGCCGTCTTCCTTTGTTTCATCGTTTCGTACTTTCCCGATTACTTGCTTCCGTCTTTTCGCCTTGCCATTCGTCTTGCGTTTACTTTATTTTCCACACCGTCTACGTTATTTTCGTGCAACCCATCTTGCTGTTCCTTCTTTTCCACGTTTTCCCTCTGTAGCTGTTGCCTTGTTTTCTCACTTCCCTATCAGCTTGTGCACCATTGCTTCCAGGGCTTTTGTTTGGCTCAGTCTTTTACTTTCCCCTTCGTCCTCCATGTCGTAACCGTTTTCGTCTCCCCTATCGTCTCCGGGATGATACAGTGAACTCACTCGGGCTCGTCGATTTCTCTGTCAGAATTGTTACCCGGTCGACCCCAGACATCTACCATTATTACTTGTTTTCTGCACAATAATCCCGCTCCTTGCAAGCACAAAGAATCGAGTGTTGGTGCTGCCTTCCACATATTACTATTTGTTTGTGCACGGAAGCCACCCATGGTAACGGGGTCGCTGATCATATTGATAATGTTATACAGAAATAATGTATCCGCAGTGCGAAATTATATTTTTGTCGGTCGCTACAAAAAAAAATTGCTTCCAGGAAAAGAATCAATCTCTACACTAAGTGCCAAAAAGAAAACGCTGACTGATCGCGCATTATTCGCACGTGCATAAATTATTAGAAGAGCGAGCACGACGAATAATCTGCCGTTTCAGGAACATCCCCGAGATAAGGTTGCTCGCGTTCGCATAACTTGTTAGGTAAAAGCGGCAAGTGCGCGCACCTAAGCCTTCGCCTTTCTTTCATTTTTCCGCACTACGCTACACAATATGGAGGCACCGATGACTAATGGTGCCTCAACGCAACCAATTGTGTAGCACGTATTCAGATCTGCATAGCCGCATACGAAATCAACCCAGAGTGCTTGTTAAGATTACTGCTGACAACGCAGACACAAAACCGAGCGAGGTCTCTTTTACAACCATAATTACGCTCGTTGTTGGGCCAGAATTTCTTTCACATGATTTGAATTATGCAACAGAGTAGTACTATAGCAACATGTCTACAGGCAAAGTTCGCATTGTTGGAACAGATTGCTGGTTGTATTCTGTTTAGGGATGAAACAGCGTTCTTGTTACCGTCTGTTCAATGCCCTTATTCCTGTACTTATTGAGTCAGAGAGTTCTCATGTTTATGTTATGCACAATTATCGTATTGCTTGCCTCTGCGTTGCGAATGGTGATTGACGGGCATGCGCTGTGGCTGATCGAAAAAGAAAACCAGATCAAAACGTTTATATATGTATATGTTGGCAGACGAAGTATTTCTGATGCGTAGAGGAACGGTTTATGACCGCCAACCGTTGGGCTTCGGTTGCAAGCTGCGTGATGAGACTGCGTGACAGCGCCCCTACCCACGCGCATATATTCGCGTGGTCATTTCAGGGCGCTATATGGCAGCGCTACAAAGGTCATGTAAAAGATTAACTAGGAGTTATTGCTATATTCAGTGGGCTCCGCTTAATTTAATGAAGCCAGATTATGGCTACTATCCCCATTTACTCCATAATAGACCTTTAAATCTGTCTTTTTTTTTCAAACCAGCGTATAACTGCCCGAACGCACTGAAACCACTACCAGAATATGCGAATAGTCTAATTTGTTCATCTTTTCCTCCCGCCTTCTTCTTTCTTTTTCCTCTCATCTATCGTACCCCTTCTCGCTTTTCTCATTTGCACGATAGCCGACCGAGGCGATATTTTGGTTAACCTCCTTGCCTTTACTTATATATACGTCTATCATCCGCCAACGTGTTCCAAGGAATAATCATTTATAGACCGGCTTGTCCATGTCTGCTGACTAGGTGCTAGGCGTGTTTCAGAAGCAAAGGAACGTATATTTAATAATCCCGTGCAGAACACACAACTGGGACTTCCGCTGTCCTCTGAATTTTCACCGAAACCCTATACAGCCGTCATCATCTACGCATAGTTAACAATAATAGAACCGACTAAGAGTTGTCCTGAACTTGCCGTATTTACTCTAATCTCTATTCCTAACCTAGCGCAACCTGTTTGCTCCTTCAGCGACCTGCTCTACAATAATATGTGTCTGCCAACCTCTCCATTTTTTACCCTTTCAATGAAAAGAAAAAGTGCTTTCGCAAGGCGTAGATACGAGGTTAACTCATTTAGCATAAGATTTCGTTCCCTCTTTCATTCTTTCTTTGAAGTGCATTGTCCGATATTCCGGTCCGAAGTAGAAGTTTTGTGTCTTACACAAATATTGAACAAGTAATACGTACACTCGGTGCAAATTACTTTCTGTAGCTCGAGGTCCCAAATTCCACTACAGCCTCCGAGAGAAACCTCAACAGCGCTTCTCAACTTTAAAAAAAGCAAGCTTCCGGCGGTGATTCGGCTCCTTGAACAATTCATTAGCCCGAAAACATTACTGAGAGACTGACCATTATGGATGAACGCTAAACGACAGTTTAGGTTGGTCCCTGACAAACGGATATAACCGGTACTTTCGGTAAATTACTTTCGGTTCGGAGATTCCTGACTCGTTTCTTCTTTCTCCTGCATCCCATCGTGACTTCATCCAGGCTGGTTGATTCGACGCTTCGTCGGCGTTTCGTGCTTGCTTCGGACTAGTTCTGTCCGTTTTTCTCCTTACTTTTAATGGTCTTCGTATCTTAAAAGGAAACAAACAAACAAACACGTGGACTAAACGAAAACCAGCGTCGAAATTCAACCAAGTCACGCTTTGTTATTTTAACGCACCTTCCCTCGGACTCCTTTTTGTTTCCCCCAAGTGTCTGCCTCACTTCGTTCCCCTTTCGGTTCTACGGGGACCATGCGGTACGTCTGTTTGTCCGCGGCAGTGAAGAGAAGCGGCAAGCCTGGCGCGAGAGAAACCGAGGCAATATCAATCTTGGGGATAACCGGGCCTGTAGCAGCGCCGCGGACACACTCACTGTTCCCTGGCGCTGTTTCTCTTCTTCCCTGCGCGGGACCGCGCGCAAGAAAGCGGGAGGCGAACCTGAAAGGGCAACCAGCACGCAGACTTTACGGCTCCGCTTGGCTGGCCCATTAATCACGGCTCCGACGTAGGCCTTTGGCCTCCGCCGTGTTCATTTGGCGTCGCGCTGCGCGCTCCGCTTCCTCAAGATGCTCGGCGAGGGAGGAGCGAAGGGAAGGAAGGGAAAAGGGTCAGGCACGACTACAGGGAAGGCACACGGTAGTCCAACGGGAAGGGGTGCACCCGCTCTGGCAGAGCCCAGGGCCTGCGCAATGTTGCCGCGTGGCGAGGGAGAAGGGGATAGTGAACGAGGAAAAGAGTGGAGAACGAGTCCGAGTGGGACAGCAACGCGTGCTTCGAAAGAGGAGCGAAGGACACGCCTCGGAGACGGTGCCTGTGCAACGTCGTTGGGTGGTAGGTCTCGCGCGGGAAGCTCGAAAGAGATAGACACGTTCGCTCGCCCGCCCTCCCCGCCCGCTGCGTTTCCTGGCGAGAAAACGCCGCCCCCGTCGTGTTGTCGCGACCGTCTGTCTTGAGGCGCGGGAAAAGGAGGAGCTAGAGATCTGTTCCCTGCGCTGCGGGTTGCCGTGGCGCCTACGCTTTTGCCGAGCGTGTGGTACAACGTGCCGTCGCTTTGCGACAGGGCGAGCGGTTCTTATGTGCGTATATTTGTCAGTTTTGCCTACACAGAGTCGATACCTTAAGGTTTCTGGAAGTTGCGTTCGCAAGGCGCCCCCTTTTCAGACCTGTTGCCTCGGCGCTGTAGCTTTCTCTTTCCTCTACCCGTTCGCCGTGCGCTTTAGGGTTCGCTTTTTTTTTTCTAACTTTGTTCCTTCCTGTTCGTGACGTTGTTACGGGCGCGCACGTCAACGTAGCTCTAACGGAGTTATGAGTTTATTCGAGTAACGGAGCGCGGCTTTCACCTCACTGTTTTTCTTTTTTTTCCATACACTTCCCCCACGGAGGTAGTCTAAGTGATTGTGCTTGAAAACAGCAGTAGACTCCCTGCATTTGTTTCTTCATCCCTATCTTTCTTTTTTTTTTCTGCGCCGGCAACATAGATCAGCTCTGTTATGGCGTAGCCCAGTGTAGTATCATCACTTGCATGTATTTTTTTCCGATTTTCGTTTCATTCCAAGCGAATAGGTAAACAATGATCAATCATCCCTGAAAATAAAATGTTCGCGTTGTTGCTTCAAAAAGTTATCTTTTAATATTTCTGTGCTCCACACATGCATCCCTGGCTTGAACGGCCCATGGAATGTTCTCCAGGCAGTAAAGTGCGCTGCAGTAAGGGCTACAAACATTCGTAGAAGTTTCAATAAAGGTGCCTAAAGCTACAGAATGCTCCTGAATTAAACGGATAAAGTGAATTCTTATTTAGGTTCACAGGATTAAAGAAAATCAAGTGATCAATTTTCAAATCTTGATAAGTAAGTTTAAAAATTGAATGAATGAATGAATGAATGAATGAATGAATGAATGAATGAATGAATTCTGGGGCTTTACGCGCTAAACCACGATTTCACTGTGAGGCACCTCGTAGTGGGGGACTCCGGATTAATCTTGACAACAACGGGATCAATAACCTGCCCCCGATGCACAAGACAAAGGCATTTTTAGCATTTCGCCCCCATTGAAATGCGGCGGCCGCGGGCGGGATTTGATCCCGCGACATCGTGCTTAGGCGCGACAGCATAGCCGCTAAGCCAACGCGGCGGGTAAGTTTAAAAATTCGCAAAAGAAGCACATCCTCTAAAGCTGCAACAAAAATAAAAAAAATAAAGAAAGCATTGGTTGGTATTAGTGCAACACGTTTGTAAAAAAATACACATATTTCATGATTGTCTGTTGAGAAAGGGTCCTATTAATATTTCGGTGTTTTTGAACATCAGCATTAGTCGTGAATATTGGCCATAGTCGCGAACTCAAAGTATGATATGTGCATTTTTATATAGTTGACTGCAATTTAGCAACACGAATGTCACACAAAAAGTTCCAGTGAATGAAAGAAGCCAGGTAACATGTTTCCATTAGTCCATCGCGTGGCAAAGGCTCAGAATTAAAAAAAAAAACAGCATTTAATGATGTCATGCAAATGCTACGGAGAACATGCATCTTTGCCCTGTTCGTATTCCATTCCTCATTGTACAAAAGTAGACAATTTCTCCTCTGTTTCTTTCAGTCACCTCATTTCTCACATTTAACCAAAACTAGTGCCTACGAAAAATCTCTATGTTCGTAATTTGGTCTCTATAATCTGTTTGAATTGAAGGAACAAAAGAAAGTCGCAGTTTCGCCCGAAGGCGAAGCATCGATTGCGATAGCAAATTATTAGAGAGCTATACGAAGCAAAGATAGTATTTTATCAGCCTTATATACTTGTAAACTTCAGTTACTAACTAAATTAACAAGCAGGGTGTTACGCGCGCACAGGCAAACATGAACACATCTCACCTGATGACCGCGGATCTTCGCTGTCAATTCGTTGGCGTGGGAAAATGTGGCAACACCAGTGAGCGAATTGGCCTTCGTGCCACCTCTCGTTTCAACGCGAACTAAGCGGCGAGAACACAGCGTACACGAAGCCATCAGCACTCGATACGTCCCTCGCGGCCACCGCCGGAGTACCGCGCGCGCGATCTAAGACGGCGCGCTTCCTCAGCGCCCGCTTCCCTCGCGCTCGCGAGATCGATCCACTATCCTCGACTCACTATCGCGAGCTTTCACTCACAACCACAGCATACGTCCCGCGGTGACGGTGTTATCGCACTTTAACTTTATACGGAAAATTACGGCCACGGGGACGACGGCAATTGCTATCGCAATAAAAGTGCTCTTCGGACAACTGTATTTGCATGCCCGAGTAGCGGTTGCTGTCTACTTGGCAACATTTCATGGTCGTAGTGTTGCTTGATTGGTAAATGTATCAAGATTAAAATTACCTTATCTGCAAGATCTAGTACTCAAGTATGACTATTCACATAAATTAGGACTCATTCAAGGTTAAAGTGTTTTTATCACTCTTTCTTTCTCAATTTGCGTGAGTGGACCCGCCATGCGAAATTTCGATTGACATTAATGCGTTTGTCCTCTTCAATTCCTTCGAACACTCTAATACGCACGAAGTTAGAAAATGGTTGTTCAGGTACAGGGTTCCGCAATTTGTGCCAGCCGGTGTCAGCACAAGCGGTGCATACGTTATCCAGTAACGTGCAAACCACGAGCTTCTGGCCTTTCCAGAGACGCCTCCCGAGCTGAAGGCCGTGTTCACGCGCAAGCTGGTCGATCCGGGCGAGCGATTCTCACTCCGCTGCGTGGCCTCTGGCAATCCGCTGCCGCGGGTCACGTGGGCTCTGGACGGCGGCATGGTAGGAGAGAGCCACCGAGTGCACTACGGCGACTTCGTGAGCTCAGCGGGCGACGTCATAAGCTACGTGAACGTGACGTCGGCGACGCGCGATGACGGTGGCCTTTACCGATGCGAGGCCTCGAACGACCTGGGCACGGCGTGGCACGACGACCGCATCGACGTCCGGGGTCCGCCTCGAGTGCGGCCCATGGCCAACCTTACCGTGACCTCCGGCACCACACTGGTGTACCACTGCCCTTACACGGGTCATCCGGCGCCCAAAGTCACGTGGAGTCGAGGTCGGTGAACCATGAGCACTATGATCCGCATGCGTTGTCATTGCTGATACTGTCGCGTGCATCATAATTCACAAAGAAGTACAGTCGCATCCACGGCAGCCGCCAGCTGGTGCGTTTCCTCTGTGCGCCTTTCCTTTCTCGCATCAGCTTTCGTGATGATCAAGAATGACTAATAGGCCATGTGCTAGCAGCAGCTAGAGCAAATTGGGCGTCATTGCAACTGCCTGTGCGCGGTTATCTGTTGCGTACACTGGTATTTCGCATTTCTTTCTAATCATTTGGTCGAATTAGCTGTTTAGTTAACGAAACAGTTCATGCAGAACATTACTCCTTAGCTTACGCGGGAGATGCCACACATGCATGCAAACTGGTAGCGAGTGTTGAAATGCGCGGCAACGAAGTTTGTCTCATTACTCCTTGCGAGGATCCGTATGAAATGAAGAAAAAATGAACTAGTCAAATACTCGAATATAAAGTAAGAAACTAGGAGAGTGGATAACCGGGCCAGATGATATAGTTCATGTTTTTTTTAGAACCACAGACACGCACGAAGAAGAAGTACGAGACACATCGAGCTCAGGCTGGAATTAAATCTTATTCACGTAAGGAATAAATACGTGAGTTTACTTCCAGTCTGCGTTCATTGTGTCTCCTTCTTCGTTGCGTGTTTGCGATTCCAAAAAAAACCGTGAATAAGGCACTAGTAACTGGGAACTAGGTAACGAGGATTACGAAAATACTGTAGGATATATATATATATTGCTTTACTTGAGCTGCTTATTGTCATGGCCTAAATGCTGCCGGGAAACATTAAAAGTATCCTCCAAGAAAGGATGCGTACGTTTATTACCGAAAAATGAAAGGTCATCGTCGTGCTTGGTATTTGTGTTAAGCCATATCCTCAATATAGCTAGCTGCCTCTAATTAGCTATAATTAGTCATAAATTATTGCTAGCAATGCAAACTCACCTCATGGGCCTCAAGTGCCAGTTATATTTGAAACCATAAATACTTTTGCTAGGAGAGGGGGGTGGGGTAAATATCGCATATAACGGTAATATTTTAGGCAAATAAATTATTACTTTGTCGCTCTAGTGAGTGCATTAGTTACGAAATCGTTTTAGGTCGGGGCATGCATACACAATAGCAAAAAGAGACCTCTGGTATGTTCTACTCGGGCATACAGTCCATGAGATAACCTAGTATGCTAGTCGTAAGGGAGCATGTGTCAATTCTCCATTAAGTTCAGTTGCCAGGCAACAACAGTGTGCTGCGCCCCCTAACGTACTGCAAAACAGCTCAACAGTGCTTCTTTCACGTAGCTAACGTTGCCTTGTGTGGAATTATTGCTCACATTTGGTAAGCACAATCAACAAGAAACTTTGCTAGGCAAGATCCACACGTGCGCTTACTAACATGATTCCAAAGCTTTAAGTTTCGGAGGATAAAACTAAAGTGCATTATCTGAGTCATAAAAAAAAAATTGCAGTATTGGGACATGTGCTTGCTTTGTCTTTTGCAAAGCGTGTTGATGCCTGAGTGGATTGTGATTACTATAGAGGCTCCATATGATGCCGTGGTACTTTCCCTCGCCTTCAAAGCGCTGAATAAGTACAAGTGAGGATAAACAAACAAAACAAAACAAAAAAATGCAGAGGAATTTTTTCGCATCATAAACTTTCATTGCATGTAATTCAGACAATAATACGTCTTCGTGTGGTAGCATTCTGCTACCATTGGAACATTCTCTGATACGCCTGTCAACGTCACGGCGACAGCTTTTACATTTTCAGAACCATTTGATGCCAATAAAGCAGCAGTCACAGGTTTTATTAATGATTCTGATCTGTGGCATGCCTATAGGTGGGAGGGATCTTCCACACAACGAGAGGCAGCGTGCCTTCGAAAATGGCACCATTGTCATCACTGACGTCACGCGTGAGGCGGACGAAGGCGTCTACACGTGCCGGGCTACGACCTCTAAGCAGGAAGACAGCAAAGATCTTAATGTCAAGATTATCAGTAAGTACAATCATGTTCGCCTGCACTACTTATGCCTGGGTGTTGAAAGGAGGGAAGGGTACGAATAGAACACAAAGGATTCCTCTAAAGAAATATACCTAAAGTTTTCCAAGCTTCTTTCGTGCAATGAGCCGCCCCTAAATGTTCCGACCAATTTCATTTCGCAGATGTAAAAAAAAAAAAAAAGACAGCAAGCTATTTTTGTCGTACGCTCGTATTGCACCTCATCCCAGCATGACAGGCAACACCACCTATGCACTATTAAGGTGCTTCTACTATCTAACTCGTGACAACTCGTGACAACTGCGACCGTGGGGTGGCGCCGATCTCCATTCGTTGGCAGGGGGACTTGCGTGTAGGCTTTCGCTAGGAGTGTAGTTTAACGGAAACAATAAAGACCTTGGTGACCGCCGCCACCATCTCTATTCAAAGGAGTTGTTCGCAAAATATAATTCGTACATAATTCTGGAGCAAAGGAATGCAGTCCGGAGTAGGAACGCGTCAAAATATCCGGCTCAGGCCGCAAAGCATTAGGCTTCGCTTTGCATGTTCCCGCCGAAGCGACGTAGCCCTAACACTTCTGTTCGGACACCCGCTCGCAGAAAAGACGGTTCTCAACCCGTTCAACTTCCCCAAGACACTCGCCGAAGGGATGCAGGTGGTGATCACCTGCTCGGTGCGCTCTGGCGACACGCCCATCAAGATCTGGTGGCTCAAGGACGGCGTGCCCTTCAGCAAGACGCAGCTGAACATCCAGGAGGCGTCGCTGGGGGACCTCGGCTCGAACCTGGTCTTCAATGAGGTGGGCCGCGCGCACAACGGACGCTACACCTGCGTCGCGGAGAACGACGGCGGAATCACGAACCACACGGCCGAGCTGGTCGTTTTCGGTGAGTGAAGGCCGCGTGCATCGTCCCTATCGTCGCTTCGGCCAACGGGGAGGAGCACGAGCTCGGAATAATGAGGCTCTGACGGAAGAAACTGACCGCCCAAATTCTTACGGATTAACTGGAATATCCTGAAAATGCCGAGCAAGTCGAAACAGCAGTGCAAGCAAGGGAACTACGGGGAATAACTAAACATGGAAATTCCACTGAATAAACAAATCAAAAGGAATAAAGTGGAAGTTTATGAAAAAAAAACAAAGGATATCGAATATAATGACACGTTATCCACCGTGCACGAAAAAAGATGAACACTGACTCAAAAGTATTTGCCATATCACCAGAAAAAGAAGCATATCCTCGTATCAGCAGTCATACTGATGCTTCAACAACAGTGAAATTTATTTTTGCGCAGGACACTGTATTGCGCACACGATATCTCCATTTTTCCTTTCTTCTTTATTCTACCTTCCACCACAGCTCTGTGATCATCGTCTCACGCTGTAATTGCAATACGTTCCGCATTAACCATAAGTCGCCCAGCTTTCTCTTCTACCGAACTTCCAAATGTATTTCCATAAAATGAGCTGCACGTTGTTGGCGGCAGCGATCGGCGTACTCAGCTGCCACCGCCCCCATACGCACTTGCAGCACAGTGGGCTCAATAACCGCGAATATATTAACCCAGTCTAACGTTCTAGTTTCCTATTGTTTTATATGGGGGAGGGGGGGGGGGGGCGCTCTCTCCCTCTTTTTCCCTCGCACGTACGCACACACAGATAGAAAGAGAATTAGAAAAGGTTTTTATTCTAAGAGTGATGTACCCTTCAAAATAGAGAAAGACCATGTCGTCAGAACTCATTCCCTCTCAAGCACTGCCAAATTTCTGTAGTCAGCCCTGTTCCTCCGACGATGAGAGCGCCTTAAATGTTTCTGCCATGATCGCCACTTGAGCATTCACGTTAATTAAGTCTGCTTTGTACGCCTTGCGCCCTTAAGAAACGCTGGTGCTCTTTTTTTTTTTTTTTATGCGATTCAGCACCGTCTACATTTGCTCAATCTTCAGTCGGGTGTGGTTGCAATGTTCTGTTGCACTTATACCTCGATTTAGCTGTTACAGCATCTCTTGTTATCTTTTTAATCCTAACATATGTCTTGCATGTCAAAATATTTGCTAGATATTTGCTTTGGTCTCTTGACGAACGCCCGGCTATTCATAAAGGATACAAAATTATATATGCAGGACGACACCGCATTATCACAAAATCCGGGCAACGGGCGAAGCTTAATTTCATATTCTGCTTTAAACAGCCACTCTCCCCGTAGTAAACTTACCGGAGGGCAAGTTTGAAACTGTGCTCATTAAATTTGTGTTAGCGTAGTATGCGACGGTAAAGTAATGAGCCCGAAAGCAGGGCACGTGTTAGCTTTGCATCGTATAGTATAATGTCGTATGTCTCTTGCGATCTGATTACAGGGAATTCTGTCCAGCCGATCAGTTCCAGTAGAGTACTGTTCTGGCGATTAGTACCAGTGAGGAACTGCGTTCGAGAATAGCACTTGTTAAAATATGTATGACCTCTAGAAGAGAGGCCAGTACTGCGCTTCGTCGTTCTGCGTCAGATAGCTCTTTTAATAAGGGCGACGCCCTATCAACAATAGCCTTGAGCCATGACTGTCGTCTCGCGCGAACTCCCGTTCGGACGCAAGAACAGAGTTTCTGGCATAAGCTGGTTGATTAGTCGCCACAAGAGATATGGACGGTAGTATACTGCAGCAAGTGCGTATAATGCAATTCTTGAAAGACTACGAGGCCAGATCCTGCGATGTGATTTCGTTGCTTTTAACGCACGGGAGAAATCTCGATTTACCCTGAAATATACTGACAGTGTTAGGAGAATCACATCTGAATCAAAAGCGGCACTCGTTCCACCTAAAGAATAGAAGTTAATTGTTTAGAAAGAGCCATCTAAAAGAAGGATTTGTCGCGATGTCTTTCTCCTAAGCCCTCTCGCAGTTTCAATAGCGATACTTGATTTTATTAGGCACGCAGAAACGCCACCTCCGATTTGAGTTTACTGTCGAGACTCGCGGACCATTTTTGTGGCCATGTAGCGAAAGCCACGGAGGCGCAGCTTCTGCACATGCGCTAATCCGCCAAGAAGTCAAACAGTTTAACAGCAATTTCAGTTTCTTGGAAAATATGCTGAATCACTGCAGCTTCCACTTGTGACGGTTTCGCATTTGCCCAAACGTGGAAAAAAAGGGGCAGAAAAAATTAGCCAAATTTGATACTCAGTGAGGTTGTTTGTCTAATTTTCACGTTGTAAGTAAAATGTCGGCTTTTGTCTATTTCTCAGCTTAAAATGACCCGAATGAAAAATGCAAGATCTTCTTCAGGAACCCTCTTGTTCATCCGCAGGTTTCCTTTCATTGTCGCAGAAAGTCGTTTGCGAATGTGACGTTTTTCCGGCGTTGCTGTTGACTTTATAACGCGTGTGTTTCTTATTCTAAGTTAACGCAGTGTCGCCACCACACGTATGTAGTGTCAGCCTTTTGGACTGCCACCTATTCACCGAGTAGTCGGAAAAGAAGTCTGGCACTCAGAAAGCCCGTTTACACATTGCTTTCCCCCGTATTCTAGAACGTCCTCCCACACAACATTCCACCTCAACTCAATGGATGGATGAATGAATGGATGCTATGACAGTCCCCTTCGGAACCGGGTGGTGGGTTGCACCAGCAAGCTCTTGCTGTTATACTGCCTAATGTCCTACCTAGGTTAAAAAGAAAAAAAAAAGAAAAAGAAAGCAACCCAACGATGACCTCGAATAACGAAATTTTCTGACCTCCAATTGTGAAGTGTGTTTTTGTACGTCTCGTTTTTTTTTTTTTTTGTCCTTTCCGTACTTTTCTTCCACCAATCTTCCCATCGTCTCTTACTAATCTCAATTACAGGCATGTTTACTTTCCCCCTGCTCTCGCTGAACCCAAGGGCCTCAAGGAGGCCAGTGGGGCCTAAATCTACCGCTGGGCAGACATCTTTACATTCTAATAAAACATGCTCCGTCATTCCTTTAGCTTTACCGCGGCAAGCACATGCTTCTCCTTCCTTGTTATATCTCGCTTTATAGGTGCGTGTTCTAAGGCATCCTGATCTCGCTTCAAAAAGTAATGAGCTTCCCTCTGTGTTATCATAAATTGTTTCTTTCCTGATTTCGTTTTTTCCTCTTAAGTAGTTACTCATGGCAGATTTCTTTTCTATTGCCGCCACCCATGAGATTATTTCGGCCTCTCTGACTTTCCGCTTGATGCGTTTTGTTGCTGTGTTGTTCACCCAACAGGCCGCATACTTGCTGGTAAGCTTCCTACTTCTTTTCCTCCACTGTAAATCAATGTTTTTCCTGTACAAATACCTCAACACTCTCCCAGCCCATTTACTATCTTCTATATTCCTCAGTAGTTCTTCATAATCAAAACTAGAAAGTAGATTGCAGCGGCACTCCTCGACAGAAGTGGTCACGGTGCTTCATGATCATATACGACACATGTTGAGAAGTGTAGCGTCTTCATTATTCGAAAGGTGGCGCTGTGCTCGACTCTGTGAAGCAGAGGAAAAGCTTCGAGTCGACGATCGTTTGAAAACATGGGTGTACAATCTTTCGCACGTCACACAAGGTGTCGCATTCCAGTCAAAACTTTTTTTTTTCTTTGAACTCGCTGCTCTAAGTGACAGTCGAGAAAAACATTGTGTGAGAGTAATATCGGTTGAGATATTGAGCTCGCTTGAACGCTGTTATTTTTTCATCTTTTTTTTTTTTGGTGTGTGGGAGGCGTAAACGAGGCTGGTGAGTCCGCCCATTTGACCTGACGAGCTTGCTAGATGGCTCTCTTTTGTTCAACTTACAGTACCGCCAAAATGGAAGATTGAACCAAGCGACAAGTCCAGCATCGTCAGATCGAGGGTTACTTTTGACTGCCAAGCGGACGGCCATCCACCACCACTCATCCGATGGAAGATAGCCCTCGGTGAGTTATCGGAGCAGGCCCAGCCAAATGGTCGGGCGAGCTGAACGCAGTGCGAGTAGGCGTAATCAGACAACGCCCCTACCAAGCGAAGCCAACCTTAATTGTTCTCCCCTTTGTCCCTGACGCCAATACTTTGCCCAGTAATAATAGCGTTTCACGCAACCGCCCTTATACGGGCATTTATGCAACGCGCAGGCCTTTCACAATTTATCGTCTACTGATCCAGCCACAGATGAGTTTATCGATACATACGGCCGTTCGAAAAGTTACGACGCAATATTACAACGAACTCAGCTTGCACAAGTGCACTCCCCAAATGGCACAAAGTCTCTGCACAACGATCGGTGCACTGGAATCTGCAGTTTATCTGAATTTAATCTTGGTGAACCGTCCTGACAGAACGATGATCGGCGTTAGGGGATAATGAAGAAGGGGTGGGTGGGCGAAGGAGCGGACGACATTCGCGGACAGTACAGGTATCTTGAGCCCAGTCACGAACGTACAGGAGCCGGTGGTTTGTAGCGCCGCCATTCACCGAGTTTCCAAGATGGCATTGTTACAAGTAGCGTGACTTGGCCACATCGTCTGTACGTAATGGACATACTAGAGCAGCTGTACCTGAACAGACAAAGAAAACAGGAACTAGGCAATCAGCCCTCTTTCACTGTCTTCGCTTAACACGCGTCCTTTTTTTGAAGGTTGCTCGCGTAGCATAATAGAGTGAGGCCGATCAATAGGTGAAGCCACGAATGAGCATAAATGGTACCAGGAAATATAAAAGCTGGAACGAAGCAATAAAAGAAAGCTAATGGCCTGTTCCCTTCATCTGCTGTCTTTATTTCTTTACAACTGGTGCACTTTCCACCACCCTGCCTTTCTGCCTTCTTTATTGTCTTCTTCTTTGATCTGAAGTTATAATCTGCGACGTAATATCCACTTTGTCGGCTCTTCCAATCTAACCTGTCACACTTTTTTCTTTCTTTTCTCTTTCTCTTCTGCTCACCCAACCCGCCGTTCCCGTTTCCTCCATCCCCATTTCCTTTCCGTCTTGCGGCCACCTCAGGAGACGATGCGGGCAAGGCGTTTAAATCCATAATCAGCAATTACCATATGCAGATGTTCGAAAATGGTTCGCTCATAATCAACGACGTCGAGCCCAAGGATGCCGGGCAGTACCTCTGCGAGGCAACGAACGGAATCGGGGTCGGTCTCAGCACCGTCGTTCGTCTCTCGGTTCACGGTGAGTCGGTTGTGCCAATGGCCGCCAATATTCTCGCACTGGAATGAGTGCGCTCGGACGATAATAAACGAACTCACTTTTTCTCTTCTGTCTTTTACATTTAATTCAGCATGTTTTCTTTTTTTTCTCGTTATTAAAATGATTTGAGCTGCGACAGTCCGGCAACACCTCTCTTCACAACCTGATTACAGTTTCATCTTCGCAAATGAAGTAACCGTTCTGTTTGACTGTCCCCTCTCCTCGTTCATGCTTCTTCTCCTTCTCCTTCCTCTTTTTTTTTTTCTATTCTGAAAAAAAGCCAGATGACGAGACGAGCATTATTTGCAAATAGCTCGATTGCGGAACATATGTGATACGAATGTGTGCCATAATGTCGCTGGGTCTTTTTTTTTCTTTTGCTGTTGTTGCTGTTTGTTGTTGTTTTTTTCAGCATGTGTAGGTGCATTCAAATGCGCTCACTAATCGTAGGACATATACGACTCTTTCTGATAGTAAACATTTGTTTTTCAATCAAGATTAACATTGCGACATTACTAGAATAGCACAGATAGCTTTGTGTTTATTTCCCTTAACAGGCGTGTATTTGCATTTGTGGGTCAATATTCTTCTCTTTCATGTGTGTATGAGTCCTGATTGGGAACTGCTTGTACTCCTCACGTTACATTTGAGAACGATGTCTGCGTCAACATGGGGCAATCATCATCATATGTGATACGGAATCCTGCCGAAGCCCCACACAATGCACGTCAGATTTCCGTAGGACACATGTGAAGCAATGTTTGTCCATGTTCACACATTATGTTCTACGAAGCAGACTGCATGTTCCCTCAGCACTCGTGCAAGTTAAATTCGCGATTAGATTTCTTCAATACCCAAAACAGAAAAACTTGTTAGATAGATAGATAGATAGATAGATAGATAGATAGATAGATAGATAGATAGATAGATAGATAGATAGATAGATAGATAGATAGATAGATAGATAGATAGATAGATAGATAGATAGATAGATAGATAGATAGATAGATAGATAGATAGATAGATAGATAGATAGATAGATAGATAGATAGATAGATAGATAGATAGATAGATAGATAGATAGATAGATAGATAGATAGATAGATAGATAGATAGATAGATAGATAGATAGATAGATAGATAGATAGATAGATAGATAGATAGATAGATAGATAGATAGATAGATAGATAGATAGATAGATAGATAGATAGATAGATAACGCGCGACAGGCCGCGCGCAATTTTCCATGTAACCGCATGCTTTCATGCTTCGAAAAACCCTCTTATGCCGCAGGTATTGAGCAACAGAAAGGTGCATCGGGAGTTTTTCATCTTGCTCCACAGTTTTCTCATTGACAGTTTTCATGTAATAATAATATAAGTCGATTAAATAATTAACACTCATGAGATGGTTAGGCGGAATGCAGAAAAAAACCTGAGAATCTCCAAGTGACAGCAAACAACATCACGCTGGTTCTGTCAAGCTGCGTGGCATTTGCACATTTTTTTAAGTAAGACTCAAATTACATCAAACACCGTATTATACACAGGGTGTCCCAGCTAACGCTAGCCAAAGTTTTAAAATATGCGAATGCCACGTAGCTGGACAGAACCAAGGTAATGTTGTTTGCCGTCGCTTAGAGATATTAAGTTACCTTTGTTTCATTCCGCTTAATTGGATAATTAGACTTAAGTAATCAACTTCTCAAGTATAATAATTAGATGAAATTTGTCAATGAAAAAATTGTAGTGCGACATGGAAAACTCCCGATACAGCTTTCTGTTGCTCAATAAACGCTACATGAAACAGCGTGAAAGAAGCCCACGAATACACACAAAGTGCCTCGAGCGGCCAGTCGCGCGGCAACTTTCCGTGTATCCGCGGGCTCACGCTCCTCCGACCAATCTCTCCCCATTTCCTTTCATTAAATCTTGTACCCTATCTCTCACGGCGTCGTGAAAGAAAATGACGAAAAACAACTCGAATAAGCAAGTAATTTACAAAATTCAGCCTCGTCCGCTGTGCTTATCATATAATAACGTAAAAGGGCACGCTTTAAGTGTTTAACTTTCTTCTTCATTCACAGTGGCCGCCCATTTCAAAGTAAGCTACCAGGCCCTTCGTGTCAACAAGGGTGAACAAGCGAGGCTTATATGTGAAGCTTACGGAGAAAAACCGCTCACAATAACGTGGAAGAAAGACAACATGATCCTCGATCATCGCTACATATCAAGGCAAGTTCCGTGCATTCAATTCATTTACCTTTTCCCTCGTTCGGCTGCTAAGCAATGCCGTGTACACACTAAACATTCAACACACCTAAGAGTATTAATAGGGTGTTTTCTCATGTTACACACTCCAGTATAACCTTGTTGCACCAACTTTATTAAAAGCGCCCTATAGTAAGGGTGTGTGCGAAAAAAAAATGAAAACACAGTAAAAGAATTACCACTCTATACGAAAGGTGTCCGCACGTTCGCATGCTGTTGAATATTGACCTTGCAGCTATAGGAATGTTAGGTTTCAAGCATAACGAATACATTTTCTTCCATGCAAGATATGACCTTCTAAAAAGCACTGAGCACGTAAAATAAAAGGTTTCTCATAAAATGAAGTAGTTGGAATTGCTGGATAGCTTGTACATATAGCAGCAATATTTGAGGAGCAGAAACATGGCTTCTGAGTGGCACATCGGTCAGGGTCTCCGGTTTCCATGTGAAGTTCTTGGATTCGAATCCACCTCCATGCATTTATTTCATAACCTATTTAAGAATGCATGGTTTGTCATTTGGTGCTGTTTGTATAGTGATGCTAGTAACGAACCAACTCGTAAATAGTGGGAAGTATAACGAGATGAGGGCGACATATTTTATCCATTTCACTTGTACTTCAGCCAAATACTTTTCGTTACGGGTGTTAATCAAATAAGGGTGCTTGTATCAGCACCCTGATACTACCCGTCTGGCGAAGACTTGATTTACACCCTTAAGAGCGTTAAAATGTTTACTGTGATATGTAATAGGGACGATATTTCTTTCGGAAATCCAGAGGGTTACATAAAAGATGCGCTTCTATAATTACAGAGCCACACGATACGGTGGTAGCTAACCAGAACCAGTGTCTTCTCGTTATCCCTTGATGGACCTGCTTGCCCCAAAAAATGGCGACTGTAAAAATCCTGTTCGCGTCTTCCTGCATCTCTGACCTTCATAAAAGATAATCCTTCTGACTGCGTCTTGATACGCGCGATGTCGTCATTGATATGATGGTTGCCATTGTTGCGCTTGCCGGAATGGTTCATCTGAGCTGGTTGAACAGCTGAACGACGACAAAGAAATAAGAAACGGCGAATCATGGCTGCTTCTGAATCATCCTTGTTGATTCTTGTGTTGTTCCGGACTGCGCTCATCAAGGCACCGCCGCCTGCCGAAAGTGGGGCTACACCGGACTACCATCTGTGGATCTGTGGATACGTGGACCGTACCATAGGTTAGCTGGCGTACTTTATTGAACAGAAGAAGCTACGTATGCATACATGCAATTCTTCACCGCTTTTATGCGACAAGACAAACTTTCTAAAAAACAAAGCCGCGCGTGCTACACGGGACCTGAATAAACAATTCAGCAGTGAAGGAGGCAAAGAAAGGCTACCGCAGATGCAAAATTCAGTGTTATTATAGTAAGCATAATATGCTCGCAAAACACTGTAGCGAATGGTAACCAAAAGGTGACGTTCACTTTTTTTTAGAAGCTTCTAATCCATAGATACATTTGCAAAATCTATCTCGTTCTTGTCACATACCTGCTGACCTTTACGATTTTACTTAATTGAATGCTAATATAGTCGCCGACCTATTTTTCACATCCTGACTTTGCGGACCTGCTTGTCCTATTAAGATTAATACACAGCCGCGCGACCAACTCACTGTGCGAATGTCTAGCGCCAACCGAAATTTCGGCCACAGTTACGTCAATACTTCATAAATAAGCTTCATAGCAAACATTTCCGTTTGTCTGCGGCGCAGGTCACTCATGCTGCGACTAGTGAGCGTAGCGCCCGTCCCTGCAGAACGTCGATTTTTCTACAATCCGATGCTTTAAAGAAACGCTCAATATTTCTAATAATAGAATAATCATTCGTATATTTGACCAAATGTTCAACCGCAGTGTTTTTTTTTTCTACATTTCACGGCTGGCAGACTTGCTGGCAGTGTCAAAACAGGTCGCACGTGGCGAACGTTTTGATCTCTGGAAGACTTCATTTCTGATAGTATCTAAAACGTCTCTTTTGACGACAACCTCACTGGTAAAACCGCTTGGCAATAACCTCGGCGTCAAAGGCAGCCGCAGAAAGTGAGGCACTTGGTCAAACCGAGCTATATGTGACCAGCGTTTGACAAACCAATCAAAACGCGTTATCTAGTCAGTCCACTGCAATTTTTACTTTCTGGGAGGGAGGAAGACGAAGTGCTTCTCTTGTGGAACAGATCTCGCCCGTCTCTGCTTTTCTGGACTTTTCACTGCACTTGTAGGGTCTATCGCCCCCCTACATCACTTTGATGTATATACAACACCCCGAGGACCCCCCTGGATCCCGTTCACCCGCGAACATCGCTTCAAGGAAGCGAGGATAGCGAGTGATAGCGATGACACACAGCTGTACTCTGCATCATGTGATGAGTCCTCGGAAGAAAGCTTTCGACTTGTCCAGTACCGCAAGGCCAAACGAAGAATTATCTGCAAATCTTCGGCGTCAAGTTCGACAACCATGAAAGCTGCGCCTCAACGATGGCCTCACTATATCGTGTTTGTGCCACAGAACGCTACTGACAACCTACGCATGCTCAACAGGCAAGCACTCTCCGTGCATCTAGAAAACATCGTGCGAGATGAAGGATGTCAGGAGAAACACCAGGAGAAACATCCTAGCAATCGATGTGATGAACACAAGCGCGCTGAACACACTACAACATGTAACGTAGCTGGATAACGTCAAGGTTCGGTCCATCGTGCCAGCGAAAGGTGCCACAATAACAGGAGTCATCTATGACACTGACAATGAAATACCTTACGCAGACCACCCACTCCTCATAAAACCAGCAAGTGAACACAACGTCATTCTGCACGTTCGTCACCTCGGTAACACGCTGTGTGAGGTGACTGTCTTCCATCCTAAGTGAAGGTTGGCCACTTTCGCCAGCAGGTTCGACCACTTATACCCGAGACCAATGCAATGCTGCAACTGCCAGAAGATTGACCATGTGTAAGGTGTTTGCAGAAATTCCGCAGCGTGCCCTCGATGCGACGAACCCGACTCAGAAGTCAACCACACCGCAACCACGTTGAAGGGTCCTAACTGCCAAGGTGATCACTGCGTCTCTTCCAAAGGCTGTCCTCAGATCAAGGAAGAGATGACCAACCTTAAACAAATGGCGAGAGACAGCTCTACCAACAAAGATGCCGCTGAGAACGTCCGGAGGAGACGACGTCACCATCGATGGCCCTCAGGACGGAAAATATAAACTTTTCAAGAAAAGTCGACTCGTCAAGCAGCACCATCAGCGGAAGTTTCCAGTGCTCCAAACACCGATGTTGAAAGGGAGAAAACTGACAGATCGCTCTCTACAAAGGAATGGTTACCACTTACGCGTACACGACCTGCAGAAGAGCCACAGCAGAAGCCACCCCCAGTACAGCAATGTGCTGCATCCGAGGAGTCGCGGAAAACAGATGAGCAAGTGATAGCCCTTCTTAGGCCTTTAATGAATGCCATTGGCGTGTTGCTAAACAACATGCACACGCCGTCTGCCAGAAGTGCGCTTCAAGTACTGGACGCTCCGAGTCCGGTGCTGACAACGCTTGAGTAAGTCATAGCTCCCCAGCCACTGTCTTTCTGGGATGAGGTCCGAAAAGCAGCTATTTTTCAGTGGGATGCCCGCTCACTCAGAGCGCGTATTTCGGATTTCCATCGCTTCGTGTATGCCAATATGTTTCCCATTATCGTCATTTGCGAGCCGAACTTATCGAACACGATCAGGCTTTCTGGATATGAACCGTTTATGTCGTCAACTGTCGGTGAAAACAGTAAGGTTTTGGCGTTTATTCGCCATGGCTTCAGTTATGTTCATCAGCCTGTGCCGCCTAATGACGATAGAGAGAGATAAGATAATGCAGAGAAAAGCAGGGAGGTTAACCAGAGGTAGTTCCAGTTGGCTACCCTGCACAGGAGGAAGGGTTAAGGGGGATGAAAAGAGAAACATAGTGGAAGGGGGACATAGAAAGAAAGAGAGACAAGCACGAACAAAGCGCGTACACTATAGAGCGGTAGGGGGCGGCATTTTTAGAGTCTGTCGTGAAGCCCCGTAGACCGCAGGAACCTTAATAACGCGAGTAAGGCCTTCAACGCGGATGTTCTTTTGGAGCATTGGCCTAAAGCTTTTAGCTCTGATAGTGGACGATTGTCCAACTGGTCCAGTACTCTGCACATCACTATATCGTGGGCAGACACAAATAATATGTGCGAGCGTCTCGTCGATGTTGCATGTGTCGCACGTGGGGCTGTTGGCCATTTCAATGAGGAAATCATATGAATTCGTAAAAGCAACGCCTATAGCCACAGACGGTAGAGCATGGTCTGTTCACGTCGTGGTAACCCAGGCGGGAGGTGCATCCGTATGTCCGGAGACAGCGAACGCAACCGACACATGGTGAAAACATTTGAGTCCCACAGGGGCAAAGTACAATCACGGGACATCAATCGCAGCCCAGCCGCAGCATCTGTTCGCGAAAGCGGAATAAAGACTCGTTGACCACTTTCATGTGCAGATCGGGCGGCTTCGTCGGCGTGGTCATTCCCGCTAATGTTACAATGTCCTGGAAGCCACTGAAAGATTATGTTGTGTCCCTTCTCATGGCTTTGATGATATATGTGCCGAATTTCTGGGGCCAGTCGTTCATTGGGTCCGTGGCTCATTGGGTTTCGTATGCACTGAAGGGTTGCCTTGGAGTCACTAAAGACTGTCCATTGTTGCGGTGGCTTCTGCTTAATAAAATCAAGTGCAGCACGAAGCGCCGCGAGTTCTGCACCCGTCGATGTGGTCACACATGAAGTTCTTAATTTGATTTCATCATATTTTGCCGGGATGATGGCTGCAGCAGCAGATCTGTTGAGTTTTACTGAACCATCTGTGTATACATGTTGCCGGAATCTGTGCACGTTGTGAATGTGCTCTAAAGTTCCTTGTTTCAAAGCTTGCAATGGCGCTCCAGCTTTCTTTCTGATTCCTGGAATTGTCAGTTGCACTTACGGCCGGTGCAGACACCACAATGGATCTGATAATCGTGTAGCGGGCGTAAATTCTGGCGGCAAGTAGGACTGATGTCTTGCAATAGTTTTGGCAAAAGTTGAAAGTGGCCTTTTTGCTGGCAAGCAAGTAAGATGGTGGGAGGGAAACCGAGTCAGGTGTCGGATGTGTGCTCTCAGGACATCTGTATCAATGTAGACTGTCAAAGGAGCGTCTCTGGCTATGGCCACTGTCGCAATCGATGACGTAGTTTTGGGGAGACCGAGACAAGTCCTGAGTGCTTGGGCTTGCACGCTGTTGACCTTGCGGTTATTCGTAGTGCACGTATTTCCTAGTACAGGTAAGCTGTACCGCAGGAAGCCCAAAAACAGTGCTTTATGTAGTTGCAACATTGACGGTACGGTTGCGCCCCAGGACTTCAAGCTGACAAACGCCAGAAGGTCCACAATGGCGGCCAAACGCTTTGTCAGGTACGAGATGTGAGGGCTCCAAGACAAGTCTCTATCAACGATGACGCCAAGAAATCAGTGCGTTCGTCTATATCGTATAATTTGATCATTAATCCGCTAATGACGATAATCAATATACATGCCTACCAGTAACGAAAAAGAATTTTACCTTTACTGTTGACGGTGCCTACCTATCTCCGTCAAGTTAATTTGGCCACAAAAGACTACGAGACATCCTTTCCTCAACTCGCAATCCGTGGTTTATTGTTGGAGACTTCAACGCCCATCATACACTCTGGCGAAGTTCGAAGATCAACGCGAGAGGCAGAGCTCTGGTACCTTTCGCCTCCAGTAATGAACTTTGGTTGTTGAAGGCTGGAAGTCCTGCGTTTCTATGTGGCTCCACATACAGCAGCTGCTTTGACTTGGCTTTTGTCTCACGAAGCCTTGTCAGACGTGCTAGATAGTTTGCGGGCATAGAGACGCACGGAAGCGACCATATCCTCACGCACGTCACGTCAAGATCAGAGGATTGTTTCCTTTCAAAATACGAGATACGATCCAAAGAGTGGATTGGACTAAATTTCAGTCTGTCATGGAAGAACACTACAAAGCCAACCAATCTTTCGACTTGGAAGAGGCAATCAAGAGCGCGATGCAAGACATTACGCATACTCTCATGCTCTTCGAAAGTGACGGAACTTGATGTGAAACTAGAACGATTTCGAGCAATCCGACGACATGCTGAATGAAGGTACCGAAGCATGAAGGCAATGAACGATTTACCGAGCGCTAGACGCACACAAAGGAGATCCAGCGCCGGTTAGACAAGCTCTAATCGCAACGTTGGATTGCCGTCCGTGAGTCGCTAGATCCTCGCAAGCATTTATTGCAACTATGGAGAACGGTGCGAGGTCTCCGGACACCCCCTGTACAGCGGTTCCCATTCAAGGCTCTAGCCCTCTCTCAAAAGAGACCGGAGATTGACGTGGCAGAGGAGTTCTGCGCCAGATTATTCAGCCAACTTATAGCTCCCAACATCCCACCGCCTTAGAGTAGCTGTCCGCCACCACGTGATCACCGCATAGATCTGCCATTCTCAGTCCACCAACTTATGGCATCATTAGCTTTGCGTGGCCGTACATCAGCGCCAGGAACTAATGGAATTCCCTACCGAGCCCTGTATCACCTGGGTGAGCGAGCGAGAGTTGTTCCCCTTGATCTGTACAATGAATCTTGAAGAGATAGCACGCTACCAATAAGCTGGAAGACAAGTCGCCTTGTGCCACTGCTGAAGCCTGGAAAGTCGCCGTTGAAACTCTCATCATATCGCCCGATCGCTTTGGCAAGCTGTGCGGGCAAAGTGATGGAGAGAATGGTCCTAGGACGCCTGGAATCGTACTTAGTGTACCACAACACCTACTCAGATGCCATGGCGGGGCTTTCGACGTGGTCGATTATCGATCGATAACGTTGTCGACCTGGTCACCTACTTTCAGCATGAGAAATATGCCTTAAGCGTCTCTTCGCTTCTTTGTTCCTCGACATCAAAGGAGCGTATGACAACGTTGCGCATGAAGCCATCCTCTCTGCTCGCGAAGAGGTAGGAATGTGTGGTCGGATGTTTCAATGGATACGCAGCTATCTCTGTATACGATCCTTTTCTGTGGGATTCGAGGAAGGCCATATTTCTTTACATTATAGCTAGCGCGCCGTTCCTCAAGGTGGTGTACTTAGCCCTCTGTTATTTAATATAAGCCTAATTGCTCTCCTTGAGCAGGTGCCGAGTCAGGCAATCAATGTACGCGAATGACAACTGCATATGGACGTCTGCAGTAACACACCTACATTTGCGAACGAGAATTCAGAAAGCTGCCACCCAAACTGCTATGGAGCTCCGTAATCGAGGCTCGGAAATTTCCTGCGAGAAATGCGCACTAGTGCCATTCACGCGCAAACCCATGACAAACAACCGCGTAATGATAAATGGCCAAATAATACCATATGTCCGATCTTACAAGTTTTGAGGTGTCATAATCGACAGGGACTTGTCATGAAGCTCTCACGTGTCATACGTGAGAAAACGGTTGACAGACATCTGCCACCTGTTCAAGTTTTTCACTGGAAAGACTTGGGGAATGTCGACAAGCGTTATGCTACACCTTTACAGAATGCTTTTTCTCGGCTTTCTGTGGTACAGCTTGCCAGCTACAACCAACACAGCCAAAATAAACCTACGCAATATACAAAGTGTTCCGCCATAAGCGCTCCGGATCTGTCTAGGCTTGCCTCAGAGTGCATCAACAGTGTCGACTACAGCAATCGCTAGAGACCACCTTGCAAAGACCCACATTGAAATTGAAGTGCTGAGGACCCATATAAGTAATCTTGTCACGACTCCTCGCCACCACCTAGCCTCTCTACCAGCGGACGGACCACGCACATCTTTCAGCCAAACGATAATCGCACATAGTGAATCATTGCCAGCTTGTTTCACTCCGGCTGCGAGACCTTCGATTTCTCCATGGTGGCTCGCTCAGCCAAAAATCAACCTGACAGTACCTGGCATCAGGAAAAAAGCTGATCTATCATGAGCAGCCCTTAAACAGCTCACATTACTACTTTTTTACGAGAACTACCGTGACTCTACACATATCTACACTGATGGATTTGTCCTGCCAAACAGCTCTGCTGCGGCAATCGTGATACCAGCGGAAGTTACAACCATCAATTTAAGACGACTCACGCGACGAAATCCAAGGCAGCAGAGCTCGCAGCGTTCTTTACTGCCCTTCATTCCATCGGTGATGAACCACCACGCAAGTGGACGATCTTCTGCTATTCAAAGGCGGCAATGCAGTCTCTATTGTCATTTTTACGATGCGGACCGCATGAACAACTATTATTTCAAATTACACAGACGACGCACCATGTAAGTGAAACAGACCATAATATAACTTTCAAATGGCTTCCTAGTCACTGCGGTATTATCGGCAATGAACAGGCCGATCAAGCTGGCCGTTCAGCCCATAATGAGGACCACATCGCACCAATACCACTTTCTAGAACTGACGCAGCACGGAAGCTCCTCCTGCTTGCTTGCCCGTGCGCCACGTCGCAACGAAATGAGACACATTTCAGGAATTCCCGACTATACTCCCTTGATCCCACATTAAGCCTTCGAGTCCCATCAAAGCTTCGCAGTGGAGACGCCACGCTTTTGTATTGACTGTGGTTGGGCGTTGTTTTTACCAAAGGCTACGCGTTCCGCTGAGGGATGGCCAACACCGCAAACTGTAACCACTGCGGCCATGAAGAATCGATTGGCCATATTTTGTGCGACTGCCCGCAGTATACAGTCCACAGAGGGAATCCCTTCGCCACGAACTCAACCAGCTGGACGACCGAACTCTATCGGAAGAAGGAATTCTACACCATCGACAGGAGCTACCGTCACAGCAGAAAGCCGTGCAAGCGCTGCTGCACTTCTTGGGATCTGCCAGCCTTCGTGAACGTATCTAAATGGAACGCCCTTTGTGTGTGTTTCTCTGTGTGTGCATCTTTTTTTTTCGTTTTTTAACTCTTTCTTTTCTGTCCTCTTTCTAACCCCTATCTCTCAACCCCAGTATAGGGTAGCAAACCGGAAACTAATATCTCGTTAACCTCCGTACCTTTCCTCTTCATCTCTCTCTCTCTCTCTCTCTTTCTCATACTTTCTGAGCGTCAGCCCGAACACTTGCTAGAGCGACGCGCTTACCTCCTATCTACTTATTCGTACAAAAGCGCGTTTCCCAAATTGCACCTCGTTTCGTGGCGATCGAATCAGCAGCCCGCCAACTAAACTAACTTGACCACAAAAAGAAACTGAAACCGACGCGAAGTCAGTTCTCACCTAAAAACAACGTCGAAGAACGTCCTCGAAAATAAGTCGACTATATAATAGCAATAATGGAAGAAAAAAGAAAAGAAAAGATAAGCAAAGCTGGCCCACGTCGCGTTGATCGAAGGAGCGGCAGCGGCGGGGAGAAAGAAAACCGCGCTGAGAGGCCATTATTACCCGTTCGAATCGAAACCGCAGGCAGCGGGGGCAGCGCGACCAGTTTCAGAGAGCACGCCTCTAAGGTAGTAGTTGTACATGGAGTGCTGCTGCTGCTGCTTCTGGCGGTGGCAGCGCCGGCATAGGCTGAGACGTGAGGCGCGAGCGCCAATATTTCGCCGTATGCCGGATCCAGCAGTCTTTGCCGCTTGTACGGCGCGCCGCAGGGGGGCCTTGGAGTTTAACGATGTGAACATAAATCCCCGGTGGCTTCCGCTCCTCTCCGCAGTGGTGCGCGCGACGCGGTCGGTGCACTGAGCAGCTCGCAGTGCATAAGGGAGAAATCAAGAGCGAATGCGGCCCTCCCCTTTACTTTCTTTTCCCAACCAACCTGATTCCCTAGCCCCCTTTCTTCCTTTTTTTTCCTCAGACGAGACTCTCATGAGGAACGTGTGCTCAGTTGTGTATAGTACGCTGTAGCTTGTTAGCGACAGCGAGTATTGATTTTCGTTCTTGAGTCTCTTGCTTCTGATTTGCTTTTTGGCCGCGGTGCTTTTGTTGTGCGTAGGAGAGAGAGAGAGAAAAAAAAATAACGGGACGTTGGCGGGCAAAAGTTTGGAACAGAACATGGAAGAGTGCTTTGAAGGAGAGGAACAAACAAAAAATTCCGTTAGCGCGATGTTGGTAATAGATGAGGAGATCGATAGCTCTGACGAGACTCGACCGATGCGAAGAAAGGAGGAGGAATGCAGGAAACAACGTTGCTAAAGTTGGCAGCCTGAAAACTTTTTTTTCTTGCTTGTTAAAATGTTCTTTAGCATAGCTGCCGGTCGAAACACTGTTGTTAGCCGTCGCAGCCTGTTGCGTAGTCAGAAGGAGTTTATTTATTTATTTGTTTACTTACTTACTTACTTACTTACTTACATTTACTTACTTTACTTACTTTATTAACTTTACTTAATTTACTTACTTACTTGCATGCGCATGCTTGCACGCATGCCTCGCCCTATAGCGGACATTACCGCCATATCAAGAAGAAATACAAACATAAAGCAGACATCACAATCACAGACATAAAGCACGGTAAGAATTAACATTGCTTTTAACACAACAATATCAGGCCACGAAGCATTTCATTCCATCTGGATGGCACAAAAAGAAAGAATATCGAAAGACGTCATCGCCCCTAAAAGTAAACTCGCGGGCTTTTAATGCATCCTCACGTCTTTTTGAGATAAAACATGGTGACTTAATTGACTTGTCTCTATCAATTCTCATTTTAAAAGAAACATTATTGAAAAAATTCAACCTATAACTTTGTCGGCAGTATATAATTGTTTGTTATGATATATTAATTTTACTTTCTGTCACAATCGATTTCCAGCTTTATATCATAACTACAAACCTCACTCCTTATTTTGCAATTTTTCAAGCTTATCCGTGAGATCGGCAGTCTATGGATACCAACAGATGTATCCGTATTCAAGTAAACTGCGAACATCAGTGAAATACAATTTTTGTTTTAATGCGTCGTGGTAACTGACTAAAACTGCGGCGTAAAACACCCATCAAATCCATTGCCTTATTCCTGATGCGCGTAATGAGCCTATTCCACCTTAAGTCGGAGGTCATTAAAATTCGCAGATATTTATACTCGTCATCCTTCTTTAAGGTTATATTATTTAAACTATAACTAAACGACTGAAATGCCTGTTTCCTTGAGGAGTTGATTCGTACACATTTTTTGAGGCTTCAGCCATATTTCTCACTTATGGTACCAAGCTCTTATTAAGTCTAAACCAGTCTGCAATGATATAATATCAAATTCGTTATTTGTGACCCAATAAATTACACGATCGTCCACGAACCTTCTAAAAAGGAAAGATATTCGGTAATCCAATTGATGACACTGTTATTAAATTTATAGATACAAACATTTCGGATGAGATCTTCTGGAATTACAGCAAGTGCTTTCTTGAAATTTAGAAATATGCAGTCAATTTTTTTGGTTTTGTCCATTGCAGAGGCCAGATGGTGAAAAAAATTCAACTAAGTGGAACACGAAAAGACGTTGACGAACACCGTGCTGGATGGAACTTTATATACTGCGTTTAACTAATTGCAACATGATTGAAATGTAAATGATGTTTTCCATTATCTAGATTATGATACTTGTTTACGACAAAGGTCTGTAGTTCTCGACGTTGTTGCGCGTTGACGAATGGCTACCACCGGTGCCAATTTTCAATAACCGGGTAAATGACTTTCAAATAAGCATTCCTTAAATAACCTTAAAAAATAAAAACATAGAATCCCAGACAAGTTTTCAAGAATCGCTGCCGGAACATCATTGGCGCAACAGGCTCCCGTCTGCTTTATTTTCTCTGGTACTCTACGCACATCGTCGACACCAAATTTAACTTGAGGCATTTATGTCAGTGCACGCAATGTTGGAATTGTACAGGGTCCTTTCTGGGATTCTTGAGATACAGTTTGGCCGTACTGACCAACACTTGCCAGACAAATCTTCGTGCTCTACAGGCTATTAAAGCTCGGGCTCTCAGGGCTTGTCTTTGTTTGCCAAAATGTACATCGACAGTAGCGACTATTGTGATCGCCCAGGACCAACCCACACAAACACACATTGCGGTAGAAGTGTTGAGAGTGCACATTAGGCACTTTGCCCGTGCCCGTTCTCACCAGCTGGCAACACTACCGTCAGAAAGGCCGCAGGCATCATTTTGTACTGCGATTTCGAATTATTACTCCTACCTTCCATCAGGCTTCACCCCCGCAGCTAAGCCATCGATTCGTCCACGGTGTTTGGCTCGACCTACAGTGCACCTCACCATACCAGGAATCAGAAAAAAAATCTGAGCTGTCATCACCTGCTCTTAAACAACTAACTGTACTCCTTTAGCACGAGAGGTACGCCGACTACGTACATATTTGTTCTGATGGATCGGTAACTCTCCAATATTTCTCCGGAGCCATGGTTTTTCCAGAAAAAAAAAAAAGCACCACCATAAGTTTCAAGACATGTGACCCAACGACACCGATGGCTGCGAAACTTGCAGCTCTTCGCGCTGCGCTTCGTCTCGTCAGCCGAGAACAACCTCGAAGATGGTCAATAGTCAGTGACTCGAAGGCAGCACTGCAGTCTTTGTTATCAGCCCTGCCGCGTGGACCACATGAACAACTGGTATTCGAGATTAGAGAACTAATCCATACCTTGACTGAGAAAGGACACCACGTGACATTTCAGTGGCTTCGAAGTCATTGCGGCGTCATAGGAAACGAGCACGCCGATAACGCTGCTCGGTCGGCTCTTCAAGGCGACGAAGAGGAGCCGATACTATTATCAAGGACAGATGCCGCTAGAAAACTGCGAATGCTCAGCCGTGACATCACTTTCCCCTTGTGGAACGCAGGAAGCTTTCAGAACAACCGGCTGCACAACCTAGGCTCCTCTCTACGCCTTTGCATTCCAGCTGGACTCTGCTGTCGCGAAACTACCCTGCTTTGTCGAATATGGCTAGGGGTGGCCTTCACCAAGTCTTTTGCATTCTGCATCGGAAGGGCCGACGACGACTCGTGTGATGACTGTGGTAACGAGGAGACTCAACACCTTCTCTATGACTGCCCTCGCTACGATCTACAGAGACGATCGCTCGCAATCGCGTTAGCGCGATTTGACCGAAGAACTCTAACAGAGAAACTTGTTTTAAAATGCCGCCATCACAAGCCATCGCAGCGGAGGGCGACGAGGGCACTGTTGCAGTTTTTAAAGGCAACAGAATTGGACAAGCGGCTGTAGCCGAACAGATGTTTATAGTGCTACAAGTGCTACTGTGCTGTGCGGTGGCAGTATGCGGCGACAGTGACCGACTGCGATTGTATATCTATGCTCCTTTCTTTCTTTATCTCTAATTTGTTATCACTTTACTTCTCCCTCCCCTCTCTCCCCAGCGTAGAGTAGCAAACCGGATTTTCCCCTCTGGTTAACCTCCATGCCTTTCCCCTTTCCTCTGTCTCTCTCTATGTCAGCTCAGAAAAACCTTGTCAACAGCACCAGAGCACTTTGAATTAAACCTGGACGAGAAAAAAAAAAGGTTACTAAAACGCTGAATTTTTCTAACGCCATGTATTTTGCTTTTCGAATGGGTTAGAGGAAGAACATAGTTATTTTCTTGGCCGTTACACCTAACATATCAGCAGAACTCATCAGCATTTTTGACTAGTTTTTCAGCGATATTTTTAGAGAGCGCTTAGCCATTTATACTTGACTGCAAAAACTACTCTTAAACTTTTAGCTGTAACCTAGTTTATTGCGACTTTCTTGTTTTGAACTTTAGATAAACTCCCCTGAGTTTTTGAACAAATATGTGCAGCCTGTGACTGATGATAGGTCGCTAGGTTTATAAGCTGGCTATGCACATAAAATAGCCAAAGTACGATGATAATATATGACGATCAGGACGAGGATGGTACTGTCACTACAATGACATACTCGGTGCCGATACAAATGAAGAAATGGCAGCGGCATAGCTCAACTAACCCTTCATAAGCAAAGCTAAAGCTTGGTTTAGCCTGGTTAAGTCTGGGTTTCACTTGCTCTACGTTTGATTTAGCTGTAATTATTATACTTAGGTATAGAATCGTCGTTGAGCCAGGTACGACGGCTGTGCCTAAGTCGGTGGCTAGACACTACTGTGATTAGGCTTGGGTAGACACGCATCGTTCGACGGTGCGATGCCTGTTGTGCCAAAGGGAAAGCACAAGTACTAGACATGCAAAGAGACGCCACCAACATGCGCAGCGTCGAAGCCCAAACGGACAGGGCGCGAACGCCGTGGCTACATTGATCTCAATGGTGCGACGCCTGTTGCATTCCGGACCCTCTCCAGTGAAGCAGCTCGCCGGAGCGATATCCGCGGGGTAGTCAGACGCCGCCTGGCGATGACGGCATAAAATAAAGAACCAAATGACGGCTCAAAGCCTTCCGCTTCCGCGCAAGGCTCAGAGAAGACGGTTCGGCCTCGTTCTAATCCATGGCCAAGCTCGCACTGACTAAGCGAGCGCGGCGCTCCTCTTAGCCAGGCGCGCGGCGAGTCACGTGGTCAGGCGGGAACCCAGCCCACGCAGCTGCGGAGAGCGCTTGCGCCAAGCCGGCGGCGGCGGCAGAGCTCGGCACGGCGGGTCACGTAATGTGTTGCCCAGGCTACGGCGTAGTTGTAGTCAAATGAAGGTCAAGTTGCTGGCGACGGCGAAACTCGGCTCGACGCGGTTAGTAAGCTTTAAAAGTTTCATACCATAAAAGTAGATACCACATATACAGCCAACGTATTTGTTCGCCAACATCTCCTTATATCATGCCAATAAGAACAAGCACCTACGCCAGAGATACTTGTATTATTGCCTATATATAGTGACTCCTGTCGACAACATTCATATGCATAGTGCAAAATCACGAGTCTGATTTTGTCTCACCTCTGCTGAGTGAGGGTGAGTTTTTAAACAAGCGCATTGCGTTCAAGAACTTCTGTACGTATATTATAAGCATCAGTCAGCAGCCAGTAGTGGTCAGTCGTCGGGAAAGTTCAGATAAACACTCATACAGATGTTGCGAACTTGTGAAGAAAGAGAAGCAAATTTTTCACTTAAGCAACGTTCGGAGCAAAAGGAAAGTTATGTTGAACGTTTTCTGTAGCTGTTGTTTTTATGTTTATGGCTTATGTGTAGCGGAAAGGGGACAAGTAGACAGCCTTAAGCGCTGAAGCAAAACAGAAATGTACAGCAGTGGCCTACGAAATTCAGAACATAAATATTTTATCGCCTGAAGAGACAAAAGTTAACTTGCGAATGAACATCGGTAGCCAGCCTCGGTGCTCTCGCCAAAGCGCCAAATAAAAGCCAACCACAGCAGCAAGTCGGCGGAGAATAGAGGGAAAGAAAACGTCTCGACAGCAGGACGTTCAGTTCGGGAGACGATACGAGAGCTTGCGGCCGCTAACAACGGTAGTCGTGCTCCACGCATGCCAGAGAGCGGAAGGGGGTTGATAGTGGAGTGGGAAGAGATGGGGGAGAGGGGGGGAGGGAGGGAGGGTTCGTAGAGATGTAGTTTAGTGAAAGGCGGTGGCTATAGGAAGAAGCGCTCGATAGCGCCGCGGCGGTGCGTCGGCGTCGAAAGGACAGGCTGTGGACGCAAGAGATTTGGCGCGTCACTGGCGGATGTTTTTCTCCCCATGGCACGGGATAGCAACGGAAAAGCCGCCCGCAAAATACCACAAGCGGAATAATATTGATAATAATAATGAAATAAAGTTTGTTACGGACCAAACCCTCCCTACACTCCTTATAGAAGGTGCATACGAGCGCGAAAGAGAAAGAGAGAGAGAGAGAAGAAAAAGAAGCGAAGTAAACGAGGGAGATAACAAACTGAAGCAAAGCGTGTAGTACTCCATTCTTTTCAAGCGCAATAGACCGGCGCGATGAGGAGGCCTCCCTCGAGTACCGACATCGGCGGCTTCGAAGCGATGAGGCTCCCAGGCAGGCGCGCGAGGAGAGAGAGCGGAGGGGAAGGAGCCACGCACAGCGGTGCGCACGGTGGGCTGGGTATCGACCCATTAAGCGGAAAACCGGCCGGCTAATTAAACGCCCGGAGAAAAAGCGATGGCTCCTTTTACACGGGAAGCACAAACGCGCGCGCGCGTTCTGCCAACGAAGGAACTCAACGAACGCCGTGCGGTGGCCTCACCCTCACCGTCGTCCTCCATCAGGGCGAGTCAATACCGGCTCGGCTTTTTTTATCTACCCGCGTGTGTACGAGTGTGTGTAGTTATTTGCGTAACACAAGGGAGCCCCGCCTCTGCGCGCTCGCTGCGCATTAGCGTGTTTTAAGAGGCCTCGCTTTGCGGCCACGGCCGTGCGTCGCTTACCGCACTGCGTAACGGGATACCGCAGCTTCGGAGGAGAAACTGTTAGCGCAGACGGGGATTGGAGACTTCGCCCTTTTTTTTTTTTACTTCTTTTTTAAAATTTAGCTGCGATGGCGAGACCGCGAGAATCGAAGATAGTGTTGGGGGTAGTTGCGGTGAATTGCGCTCTGGGGCAAAACTGAACAATTTGCAGAAATGGTTGACATGTTGAGGATCCAAAGGGGCGTTCACTGGAACATGGAGGCTTAAAGTTATTAACAATGGTAGAACACGGATTGGAGAGCAAGGACAGCAACAACACGCCGTGACCCTGACGGAAGACAAATCCGCTTGTGGAAACGCTGACTTCAGCGGCACCCCTTGTTCTAGCGCCGATAATTGTCAAAGTCGTCCCCGCCGAAGAGCCTGTTCGAGGAAGCCTCTGGCCTCGGCCGACATCTTCGCAGCAGGGCCGCCTTTTCACAGCGCTTTCCGCAGCCGAAGACGGAAGAGAGGCATCAGATGCGAAGCTGGGAAGAAGACAAGCCTTTCCCGTTGGCTGCTCCATATACACTTGTCGCAGTAAAAGAACGCATAGCGCAGTTTGTCGCCCGTTTTGTCGGCATCGCCGACTTGTTCCGGCTGGCGTCCATGTCATTGCGAGTCGGACCCCGTTTTGTGTTGGTTGCTGAGTAGTTGTCCGATCATCGAGGCCGTCCAGAGAGCTCACGATGCGGCGGCCAGGTTCGGCCTGCCCGTCCCAACGTGGGAGCGGCCCGCTGCGCGATAAGCGCGTATCTCAGGACTGTCAATAAAGTTTTTCCATCCATCCATCGAGTCCGTTGCGGAACAGGAATCAAATTTTCAGGGTTTCACAGCATGTTGTGTGACACCACAGCATGATGTGGTGGCCGTCGACTACTTGCTTTGCTGTGCGCCCAAGGGTATAGAGTGGCAGTGCTCGCCGAGTGTTCGGAAGTTGCCACTTGATTCTTGCAGACGATCGAAGCAGTCCTAGAGCAGCAGCTCACGTCAGTGTGGACACTAATAGCACCCGGTTAGGTACAGCAAAATTAAATTGTGATATTTATGACGCGATCAGGGCCTTAGGTTCCTTGCTTTGCTAGGCGAATGTTGCTCAATGGGGGCCTAGCGGATCGTAGTGCACCGGTTGGCGTGCTCAGTAGAAAACATCAATCTCAGTCACTGGCAAGGTGGACCTACGCCGTTGCAGGCATCCGTCATCTCCGACTGATACGGAATTTCTGTTTCCTATTTCTTCCTATCCATTCCTACCCTCTCTACTTTTTGTGTCGCATCTTGCTGTCACTACACAATGTTCGTTTCCCACATGTTATTGCTTTCTTTATTCCTTTGAAATTTTATGCTATACGAGCCCTTTGCGAAGATATAGATGGACTTAGCAGCAATATACTTAAAGTTTCCGCGTCAATATATATCCAACATGCTAATCCTCGCATATTTGGGCAACTTCACTGCAGTTTAGTATGCGGGTGAAGGTACCGAATAAAATCGAGAGCTTGACGAAAGTTCGTCTAGTCTGGGATGATCATGTCAAGGAATAGCATACATAGACCAGATAAATAAAAGACAAAAACAAATGACGTTTCGACTCCCGTACGGAAGCCTTGTTCGCAACCTTGGTGAACAAGGTTGTGAACAAGGTTCCGAATAAGCTTCCAGTACGGGAACCAAAACGTCATTTGTTTTCTTCTGAAGTCTTATTTCAGTTGTCGGTGTCCGCTGTTGTTCGCAGGTTACCAAATAGGCGCATCGGACCTGGTAATTGATATTAAGGAACGAAAAGCTGGACACTTCTCGTAATCATGAGATCACCATTTGAGTTCTCCATAGGACTAATATCTTCGTCGCTATTCTAGCTCACTTAAAGAATTTCTGGTTTTGCACTTTCGAAACGTCTTAACCAAATATCCCAGAAGTCCACACAGGCTCGTGAATTGCGTTGTCACCTTACAGAAGCAGCGCCTTCCCAGATGAAATTCGCTTCTTCTATGGTAATACGGCGCAGCGTATACAAGAGGGCTTAAATTGCTCAATGCCGTCAGATACATTTACGATTTCTTAGTTTTTTGTAAGAAAACCCAATCACTGATCCCAAAGTGCGGACGTTGGGCTTGATATACAACACAAAAATGGTGTGCTTTAAGGAAGCGCTGCTAGCGTGTTTTCCTTAATAATTACGAGCTTTATTAGTACCGTAAAAATGGTTAGAACGTAAGGATTTCTTAATTCTTACTTTTTTTTTCGGCGTTTGGAGTACACAAATAATTTTCCCATCGCCAGTTCTTTTAGTTCTCTTAAATATTTCTTTTTTCTATCTTTGCCAATATAGTTGTACGTTGTATTTATTTGGGCCTGTCCTGCCAACACATTTAAGCGCGAACAATTCCCAAACCGCTCCAATGCGTTGTTCCATTTTCATATTCACCGAATTTGTACGCACAGCCTAATTGAGATTCCACAGTGTACACTTGGGACTGCTCCATGCTCAGAAATTGGCTACATAGCAATTGCACGTCGCACTTTCACGCATTACCAGTAACAGGCGTACTGATGAGTTATTTCCTGTTCGCACATCAATTTAGTTTCGTGGCTCCTTCACACAATGTGCTGCATAATGCGCGCACTATCTGATAATCGCACACGCCTCAAAGCTTCTGTATTCCGTTCACGTGCAAGCCATTTAAGTGATCAGGGACTCAAGTTTAGCGTGTATAATCCAACGGCAGGCAAAACTCTCCTTTTGCGCTGTCATCTATTAATGAACAAGCATTTCTTCTCATTTTCTCAGTTTACAATGCGACAGCTTTCGGTCACAGCATAATAATGTTATGTCGATCAAACCTGGCTATACCATTTGGTCGAGACCGTTATAGTTACAAGACGCGTAAAGATATTAGGCACGCCTACAATATTACACCGAAGTATTACGCACGGACATTGCGCATAACATGGAAAACATTGTAACAACAACTCTCCTCTTGGCAATATACCTGTACGGCTATACAAGCGACTGTGCTTAGCGCAACGAAGGCGTTTTACCAACGCAATAATGGCTTCCTTTGTTATCGCCTTGCTTTATCACACCTAAGTTAGCGTCACAAAGTTCTTAGTCTATTAAACACCTTTCTTAAGCTATGCGTACTAGACTGCTTTTTATCGCGTAAATAATACGGTGATACAGAAAGAGCCATCGTAGCGCCCAATGAGAGTAAGGTCAGTCTCGACTCACCTCAGTTCATATGAAGGCAGGTTCGCCAACCAATTTTTTTACGCTGCGGGTAGCACACAGACAAAAAAAAGCATCTTCAACTCAATATGAAATCAATACCGTGTCAAGGCAGCGCACGATCTATCTTCGACGCCGTACGTTGGGCTCCTAGCTGTTAATTCCGAGCACCTCGTATTTTTGAACGTGTAGTTATATCTAAATACATGAGCGCTTTTGTTTTCTTTCTTTCTTCTTCTTTTTTTTGCATTGTTCTTCGTTGGGAAATCGGCCACGGCGGCCGGTTAGGTAGGTCGCATAGCGTTAAATGGAACCCATCTGGAAAATTCGGAAGCAGTGGGCCTATACTGCTGCCCCATTTCACTTATGTGCCAATATGAAAAAAAGAATTAATTAAAATGTGCTACCACTCACACATGCAAGATGGCGAAAAAGACAAAAACAACAACGAACGTGAGTAAGCGCATCAAATTATCTCGATAATATTGAACACATGTCCGTATTAATGAATTAGTGAATTAATGAAACCTCTATTTGAAGAAGTGATGGCTCCGGGCTAGCACAATAGTCTGCGACTACAATCAAAGCTGTCCTTTCAACGCCACTAACTAGGCCAGGAATCGAACCCCCCATTTAGCGCTCAGCAAGAAATAAAGAATAAATAAATAAATATTCAGAATAATGCCTCGTCACGAAAGGCTCTCTCTCGTGAGTGCTACACGTGCAGCCGGCCCTGTTTCGTTTCCTGTCTCTCTCTCTCTCACGCGCTCGACATTGAGTCTTCCCATTGCAGCCACGACTGAGGCCCGCTCGTTTCGCATCGCCCATTGCGCGCAGCTCACCGCCGTAATTAGGGCGCGTTGGCTCGCTCTCGAGATCGCCGAGCCTTCCGCGCCGAGCTCTGAAGATAATCGTTGCCGCCGGTCAGCACCTCGGCTAGCGGAGACGCTCCCAGAATGGCCGCCCGCATCCCAAACTCCAGGACCACCACGTCCGCGGCGCCTGACGACGCCGAAGAGGCGGCGATGCTGGTGCCCGCAACGGGAACGAGCGGTGATGCGCAGGCATGGGGGAAGCGGTGGCGAGCGCCGACCGTTAATTACGGACGCCGGGGGCGTCCCGCGCGAGCAAGCGCGAGCTGGCCGCGTGTTTACGGGCTACTCTGCGTAATAGCGAAAGGCTGATTAAGGAGTGTCATTGCAACCGTTCTCGCAGCCCCGGTTACAGAAGGGCGATTAGGAGTTATTAGCTTCCCGTGCGTCCGGCGTGCTGCCCGCTCTTGTGAGTCATAAAATTAGTGTAATTAATTTCTCCCCGGCAGGAGTCATATGGTTGCGCTTGTGCGACGCTCCATAAGTTGACGCCAAAAGAATTTATTTTTAAGTCTTTCCTTTTTCGGACAAGCGGTTGCCACACACAACATCACAGTGTGTGCCGATTTAATCATTTTCTCGAATAGAAAGTATTGTGGCCTGCGGTCTTCAAAACACTTCACAGGAGCGAGCTCGCAAACACTTACGATGCTTCTAGGAAAGTAGTTATTCCAACAAGCTCACATGAAGTCGAGAAAGGCCCGGGTGGATGTTACAACGCTGCTTTGCACTTGCTGTAGTGCCACAACTGCCACGCTACCGAGTTCTTAACAACCCAACCCCTCGCCAGCGGGAAACTCGGAGCCAGTGACGCGCCTTGTCGCGCACATTCCATTCAGTTCTCACTGTGACCCTCCTGGCACCAGTCCAAGAAACAGAAAATTCTTGCGTCAGTTGTGCTATCGCTACCTGAAATTTTACCAAGGACAAATTAGCGACAAAATGAGAAGTTATGTGCGTCTATCATTTGTGGACATCTCTTCCACACCTACTCTTGTGTGTTACGATTCTAGCCCATCAAATAAAAAAAAAAAAAAAGGAAATGAATATCGTCGCACCACGTGTCCTATTCGCCAGCTTCTCGGTACGTGAGGACTGCATCTTAAATTGCTGCTAAATCTTAAGTGTACAGTCGGTGAGATTTTCACGTTTCCTTTGCTGGAAAAGAGAGTAAAGCGTGATCTCCGTCCTTTATGAGTAAAATTCAGTTTCCATGCCTGTTACTGTGCACAAAAAATGACGTATTGCCCTTGGTCTTACAGTTTCACCCAGGATGACACACCAACCCCGGATGGTCTGACTTCATCGCTTCTCTTTGCTGCCACCGAAAGAAGTGACTCTGGCCTGTATACCTGCCTTACCACAAACAAGTTCGGAAAGGATGAAACCAACATCAAATTACTCGTACAAGGTGAGCGCTTTCATATGCAAACAAAAAAGGATTAAACGCTGAGAAAAGCACGACGTCCTTGGGGTTAAGTAAAGCACAATGTAACTGCTCAGAAGCTCCTGAGAAATGTTAAATTTTGACAAAGACACGAAGAACAGCTTTGAATATAGAATGTGTAATTACATGGAAATCAGAAGTGGCATCATTGCCCGTATAGAAACAGCACCATTGCCGTAATAACTCTCAGTGCCATTTAGCCCTGTGATGTCCACTAGTAAAAGGAGGCTTGACAAAATTCTGTTTTTTGCACATTAGCTGTCTCGTTCCATCAAAAGATTTAGCTGAATATTTTTTCTTCACTCATCCAAAGCGTTCTCGACATTCCTTCGTTTGTGCTCCGTGCTTTCGCTGTACAATTTATTGATAATTTCTTCTCGCTCTCCATCCGAGGCGGTTATCACTTAACCATTCATACAACGCTCTGTAGGATCTGGTTAGCATACGGCTAATGTCAAGGGACTAGAAAATAGCCCCTCGTAATAGGAAACCGGACTACCTCAATCTGGATGTTCTTCGCACGGAGAATAAAAGTGGCAGTCATCAGAAATTTTCTGACGCTGAAATGAAAAAAAATAAAGGGAGCCCGGACACGCTTGGCGAAGCTTCGTCGTCGATTCGACTGACAAAGTTAAAGCGTTATCAGAGAGTTCTCCGTTGTTCTGCCCCTCATCATGATTGGTTTACGCTTCGTTGTAAGCTTGCGTAATTATGAATTCTCGCTGCACCTTGTCTGCTAGGCTTCTCGATCCCTGTTCAAAACCTTCGTCCTCGCGTAGTGTGCTCGCTCTCCATTTCATCGACGCGCTTAGCTCAGCCGTAGTACCTTGATTTCGATCTGGTCTTGATTAACTATGTTTTCGAGCTTAACTCGCTCGAACACGCCCTCCTCCTGACCATCTCTTCCTCGTTCACAGCAGTAAAATCGAGCCCGCGTTTAAGCGTTATCGGCCGCCTCAAGTTCGCAACATCACTCTCCGTGACTTTCTTTGTTTTTGTTTTCATTCTAATCAAAAAAAAAAAAAAAGAACGTTTCGCCGAAAGCGATGCATCAAAGAAGCCGCGCCTCTGATATTTCAGCGTGGCCCACGCAAGATGCTTGCTTTCCGCGCGACACTCCAGGGCAAATATATCGAGCGAGCCAACGCAACTCGGCAACGGAGAAAATAACGAACCGCTGCGCACACCATTCGAAGGAACAAAACAACGTAACATCTTTCCTCAACATCGATCTTTCTCGCTGTCCTCCGCCCCAGTTACCGCGCGTTCTGTCCCCACGCTATCTCCAGCGACGAGTTATAAAGAGAGAGAGAGAGATAAGAAAACGAGAGCAAAATTGTTGCGGGCACCAAAGCAGATAGGAAAATGAGGAAACGAAGCACTGACACGGACAGAGCGTACAAAGAGAATCAACTAGCGGACGGCGCTCGTTGCGTGCGCGCGCTCACAGCAGCCGCTGCTATTTTCCAAGAAATTATTTCACGGCCCATTGCACGCCTTCTCTTCATGCCTGCACCATCGCTCAGGCACGGCGCCGCCTCTGCTGCTCGTTGCTGCTCGCTTGCCTGCCAGAAATGCGATGCCGCCCTCTGCCTTCGGGAGGGGATTTGGACGGCGTCCCCGCAAATTTATGTCGCCTGGCGCACTCACGCTCTCTCTCTCTCTTTTTTTTATTCTTGGTTTACAGTTACGCCCGCTTTCCAGCTTATTGAATTTTAATTTTTTTTTCGGGCTTTCTCCCTGCGTTTCGAAACGCCTGCGGCAAGAAGAGAAAAAAATTCCAATGGTGCTTGAAAACTGCCTTCACATGGCTCTAAAAGAGCCTAGGAAGAACGAAAGTAAGAGACACTCTAAAACGAATGCGCGAAGCCAAAACAAACGAGAGAGAGTGAGTGGATGGACGCTTGACGCGACCTTCACGAACGAGCCGCATAAGGTCAAAAGTAAACAACGGCTGGCGGACATCTTATACTGCTCCGCCTCTTTCATTCATTGCTTATTTATTTCTTTTCTGCATGTTTTCCTTCTTTCCGTCTCTAAATTTTTATTATTATTTGTTTTTTGCTTTGCTGGGCCTGACAGTGTCTACTATTGGAAAAAATTTTTCGTAGTCGCTTGCCATATCTTCCTGTGTTCAGTTCTTTAGCCACTAATTTCTCCTGTGTTCAGTTTTCTTTTCTTCTTCTATCACTGACACAACCGTTCTTTGTAGCTTTTTTTTTTCTTGAACCCCGGATTCAACAACATGAGAGCATATGCCTTGCACTTCAACGAATACGCGATTTTTGCTACATTACCTTATTAAGCCGCGTCTATACTCTTTTTCACGTTCAGTTGGCTACAAAGCTTGATGTTACGAGGAAACATAAACGTCAACGATTGTAATCATCATCGTTATTTTCATCAACATTGACATTACCACCATAACCATCAGCCCATTGCAACGCGAATAGCTGTCCCAGTGAACTCTAATATGTGCTGTTCTGCCGACACGATCATATATGCCTGCAAACTTTGTAATCTCGTCCATGTACATAATTCACTTCCGTCGTCGACCGCATTTACCTTATATTAGAACAGAAGAGAATGCAACATTATATTCCTATTGGAAAATACTATATGCCCGGTACCATAACCCTGTTTGTCCCTAGATAACGACACGGGAACAAACATGATTACGGTACAAGGTGGATAGGATTTTTCAATAGGTATGAACCATGTTTATTTAGGCACAAGTACATATACACAAGTGAATCCCAGTCCACATAAGCCTTGTGGATTCTGTGCGTGACGAGAGAGAATATTTGAACTATGAGGCCCTTTCACAGAATGAGTTCTGTCCATTGATGCAGCTCAATGAAGCTGTAATTGGAATCTTAAGGACTTGTGTATGTACATCTGTCTGCTGGTCCGAGAAAGAACGCCATTTAATAGTAAAAAGACTGTGCAGACGCAAGATCTGCAGTATTTACCAAGTGCAAGAATACATAGTTGCCCTTTAAAATTAAATTCTGGGGTTCTACGGGTCAAAATCAGGACCTGATTGTGAGGCATACCGTAGTGGGAGACTCCGTATTAATTTGGACCACTTGGGGATCTCTAACCTATCCCCAATGCGCGGGACACGGCCGTTTTTGCATTTTGCCCCCATCGAAATGCGGCCGCCGCAGTTGGAATTTGATCCTGCGACGCCATGCTTAGCAGCGCAACGCCGAACCAGCCCCCACGGGTACATAAATCTGACCCATATTTTGCATGGAAATGTAGTTAGCACATTACAAAATAAATAAAAAGGAACTCTAGACACCCTCCGAAAGCTTTAGTTAATGTATTATAACTAGTGCAGTGGTAAAAACTCGGCTGCGAATACGATGATACTGGAAGGACGTAGAAAACGAGAAGAAAGGGGGTTAACCTAGGGGCCCGATTTTTATTAGTCATATCATAAGAAGCGAAGAAACACTGACACCGAAGCATTCACGACAATGAGCGACTCATTCTACACATTTCCAAGCGATACAGGCTTACGTTGCTAGTTGCCACTTTCGGCATCATCGTCATCATCATCATCATCATCATCATCATCATCATCATCATCATCATCATCATCTCTATGTCTACCAGAGGACGAAGGCCTCCCCAGCGATCTCCAATTACAAGTGTCTTGCGCCAGCTAAGGCCATCTTATTCCAGCCAATTTTCGTATTTCATCATATCACATCGATTATCTGCAGTCAGCGACGGCCGCTTCCTTTTTCTTGGCACCCACTCTGGAAGTGTAGCAGACCACCGCTTATGCGCCCTACAGATTACATGACCTTCCCGCCTCTATTTTCTGCTCTTAATGTCAAATAGAATATATTGCTACCCCCATTTCCTCTCTACCCTTCACTTCTGTCTTCCTGTCTCCTAACGTTACGCCTAGCAATTTTTTGTTATTCCGATCGCTTGCATTTTTAAGTTTTATATGGGTGGATCGAGTTGCTGTAAAACAACTTAGTGTTAACAACGCAGTCTCGCGTGCAGGAAAGCAAAGGCTTTTAGCGACCGAGCAATTTGACGCTTTCACATTTTTTATTCAGTTCGTAACATATTTGTTAAAAGTAGCTATACGCATTTTTGAAGCAAAATCAGCAGTGCTCACAGCATTCGTCGCGGGGAATGCAGCTTGCCACTTTCATCAGCATTATCGGAGGACGATGATTTATCCCTCGTCTATTATAATACGTCAACTCAAACCACGTATATTTCCGTCTCCTCAATCCGCGCTTCCACCGTGTGCGCGCACGCAAGTCGCATGCATCAATTCGCAGAGTATTTTGACTCTGCGAATTTTTGTGCATAACTTGCTCGACTCTTACTATTACCGTATTATTTTTTCAGTGACATTATCAGCCAAGCACCTCGCTGCCTAATCATTTTGGGGTACGCGTCAGAAACACACCGGGCTTGGTCGAATACGCCCGGCACTATGGCACCGAGTTGTAAACCATGCTATAAAAGGGGGCAAAAGCATAAATTGCTGCCTTAACAATAAAACATGCCTTCTACAACCTTACAATCAAGGCTTCCATTGCCCGGCCAGCGAGCTACGTTGGCTGCGGCAAAGGCGCGAACGCAAGTCACATGATGCCATTTTTAGATAATAGCGATAGCAGCGCTGATTTCTCCAGCGGTGACCCTGGTGACCAATATGTTAGTACCGGTAAGACGGAATGGTCGTGAACTTTTTTCTTTTTCACATATAGCAGTGAGCTCCCTTCGGCATAAGGAGGTATTTTTCCGGCCCACGGCGTTTCCGTGAAGTCAAAGACAATAAAACACCGTGTGCACTTAGTATCAGGCAGCAATTGTTAACGATGAGAAACTGCGAGATATTGCGTCTTGCTATGACAGCACCAAATGGGCTGGTTGCTTGGAACGTGTTCAGTTAATTGAGACTGTACACATTCACTCAAAACAGCCGAATTGAGGGGCTTCCATGAAATAAGCAATATTTGTACAGCACAAAAACATCTAGCCTGCGAGGCGTAGCTGATCCAACTGCGGTGAACTCGTTGAGCGAGCCAAGCCCCACAATTGTTGCATCTTCGAACGAGAAACGTATAGCGTGCGTATCTTGCAGAAAGGTGTTCCGGCACTGGGAGACCTCGGTGCTTTATTTTTGGTAACGGCGAGACTTACGAACTAACTTTTGCCGTTCTGTCGAAGCTCTCTTGTATACGTAACGCTGCATAACTATGTCCACGGTTGTGCGACTTCGGCTTTCACCGATGCCTTGCTCAAGCGTGGTCAGTTACGAAAGATTAACGCACTTTGTATTTATCGAAGAAAGAAAACGCACTAGATTTCCTTGTATCTTATGGCTTTACGCAGCATTGAAGAGGCGCGTTGAGAACTTGCTCCCGTGGCTGCCGTGTGGCACCTCGGAATACTGCAAACTGGCTGTGATTCCAAAACACAGCAAAGCTCGGACTTTTCATGGCCTTACATGGACGAGTGCTGGACAACGTAATTCCTACACACGCGTCTTGAAAGCATTATTCTCACGCTGCAAACCAAAGGAAACGAAGACTTGTTAAACTTGCGGTGATTTAGAGGCAATACCCACACTCGAACGAAGTCTAATTGGCATGACAGCAACAAAGTTACAAGGCTTACTAGATAAAATTAGCGATAAAACACGGATACTTTCGAAAACAAGCCCTACTAGACGCCGCAGCTAGGTTAAAGGTGACTGTGAATTTCCTGATTCCTTCCCTTTTCTGAAAGAACATTTCTAAAGCCAACATGTCCGAATAAGAAACGCACGTATTTAAAGAGACAGCTCAAGTTGACGTAGACTCCGAGGAAAGGTTCAAAAACTGCTCGCCCCTAGTCAATCATTACTGTACCTTGCGCTAAGCAATGCTTTTAACGGAGCCAAAGAAATTCAGCACACAAACGGTCGAGGTATAATAAGGAAAAATGGACAAAAGATCTGCCGTCCACACTTCGTCCTCGTCCGCTTGTCAGTTGTGATCTTCAGGTCATAGATAACCATCAGCCTAATGCTTTACATTGCTGTGTTTCTGGTAACATTAAACTTGGATGTGCTTCCCATCGAAGGATACGAAAATGGCTGTAGAAGTCACAGCCACGGAGAAACCTAACCACAGGAAATGCGTGGTTAAGAGAAATATATTATTAAGCGGCTACTCTCTGAGATGAAACAGGCCCAAATAGATGTTAATACCCGACCGGACAAGTTAACAACCCACCCGGCAAAATTGGCACCATGAAAGCGATCGATAACGAGCAAAATTAGACACTTATTCACAAAGATTCTGTAAGTGCACTCCGCCATTGGTCATTAGCTCTGTGATTGTGCCATTGTCATAGCGGTCCCCGTGATTGGTTACGGGCACCCGGGCTGCAAACAAATGAGCGAACGCTCTTCCATAATATAGGTCCTGCGATAACAGGCTTTGGATGCTTTCAGGCAGAGCAGCACCGTTCATCAAAAAAACAGTGCCGCTTTCAAAATTAGCTTCCTTCTCTGCCGTGCGCATAGTTTGCGCAATCTATGCAAGTGTGGTTGGCTCTGTATGCTCTCTTAAGCATAGCATTAATACGTCGCATGCTCTGCCGAAGGAAGAAGCATTGACAGCGATAGGCAGGCATTCGTATGTTACACAGAGTATAAGGCTTGTACTTTCACAGGCAGCATAAACCGCAGTGAGCATTCGCCTTGCTAACTAAACACGCGTGGTGTTTTGCGGCCAGAAGCACAAATGAACACGGCTCGCTCGAGTAACCACGAATGCTCGCGGTCATCACGCTGACATCATAAGGAGCTCCGGCAGCGGGGACTACGAGTGCTTGTCCCAAAGCGAACGTTCCGTACTGGCGCTCTCTTTATACCATTTCATTGTGTTGCCCCTCCGAAACTTCGCAGATCACGTGATTTCCAGCACAGGGCGAGCACTAGCTTCCTAGGCTCGACTGCTCGCCTGCGCAACCGCTGCTAATCGCGTGACCCGCAACACCCGGCGGGTGGGTCACGCGTGCGCCGTGAAACCCGGGATAGCTTGACGACGGCTTCAGCGTGGCTTGGGTGTCCGTATTATTGATAAAACAAGAACTTGAGCCAGCGTCTTTAGGGGACCAATCATTGTTTTGTGCCTCGATTTTGTCCTACACAGAGATTGAAGCTTGCGGAATTGTATGTTATTCTCGTTTTCAATATGAATTTGCGTTTGCAGAGACACCTGACCCACCTGATGACATTCGAGTCGCGGAAGCTACCAGTCGACGCATCTCACTGCGCTGGAACACGCCTTTCAATGGGAACAGTGACATACTCGGCTACTTCGTTCAGTGGAAGGAAGTTTCCGGTGAGCTGCTGTTCGTGCACGTAAATGTCGCATATTGGTGCACCGTATACATCTTAGGATGAAACAAGGCGCCCGCTAAGAGCAACAAATCAATCAGGAACGTATAGGGGCGAATGTTTCCGGAGTGTTTGTGGAGGGAGCAATATCTTTCAGAAGTTTGCAGCGCGCCACAATGGCTCTATAACGAAGAGTAAGAATCGAAGAAACACCAATCTTCCTGCAGAAACAGCTCGAATATGCGGGTATTATTTCGCGAAACTAGCATGGCCCCCTTTCGAATAGACAGTAATAGACGAAAAAGAAAGCTTTCGTTTCAATATAGCGTTCTTTGGTTCAGGTTAGTTCAAGATCCTAACGGTTTAGTTCAGTGGAATCCGGAAACCACTCATGACACACGTAAGGAGACGGTAACGCCAGGGATGGTTGTTGTATCTTCACTAGACTTCTGCACTCAAACTATGAAAAAAAGTACGCCCTTTTGCATTTCATTATTATTCGACAGCTGAAGCATGTGCGATAAAACCATTATTGTTTCCTGAATGGACACTGTGGTGACCGGATTTTTCCAAAAGTTCATACTGCCCGCATGCTGTTGTTCGATGAATTGGGTTGAGACGATCACGCTGCTTGTCCCAGTAAATGTAGGCCAGAATCCACGTAGGTTAAAGGGTTTGTTCTTCCAGGATTTGCTGAGTCCATAGCATTGGAGAAGTATGTGCAGAGAAGGTGCAAAGAAAAGACCAACCACAGGAAACTACTTCCAAATTATTTTAGACGTGCCGTTTATGTACGTGCATACTGCCGCGTGATGGGGGCACAGAATCCAAAACTGCTCTCTGCGGGGCTGCTAATCAAGGTGCTGACATAGGGGTAACATTGAAACGGGCACTATCAATCTGGGGAATCTCGTAGCGTAAATTAGAAACGCTGACGTCACTTCATAAATACCTGTTGTGAGCTTATAGAAGGTAAATACCATCACATCAAGCTACACTGGAGAAAAACAAGCGTTAAATTAGTTCAACTGTGTAAAAGCCTACCATTTAGCTTTCCCCATAGTTGGGCACAAGTAAAATGCTACTGGTGGCAATGAACTCACCTTCCTGAAGCAACTCCTGCTGGCAGGGCAAAATTCGACAACTTCGAATGAAGGTTTTTCTGTTATTTATTATGACAAATAAAATGCGTCGAGAAAGCAGAGAGAATTCGGTATAGTAACCCTGTAAAACTTCTGGCAGTAAAACGGGCCCGAATTCAGCCAACGAGCGCGAAACGACCATTCCGCGCCACGCTGTGGTAATCTCCTTGTTTGCTTTGCATATATATATATATATATATATATATATATATATATATATATATATATATATATATATGTATCAGCATGGTAAACCACAAAGAGCACTAGAGGAATGGAAGTCGTTATAATTGAAGCAATCCCCCTCAAAAAACTCCGAAATACTTTTACTCTTGAGCCCGCACTAACGTTCTTTTTATTATTATATGGTACTTAGGAGATGCTGCCACCTTTAATTGGCGCCTGCTACTGATTTTCACATAAATATATAAATAATGAATTAACCTACACGCATTAAAGCTAAACGTCTACTTCAAATTAAAACTGAAAGTCAACTCAGAAACACAGCAACACAAAGTCCGGTCATATAAATATAATGTTACTTTGTTAGAGGAACAGTTAACCATAGTAGGTGACGCTCTATTAGAAAGTGCCATGAGAACTGTTTTGCTGAAGTTAATATTTAACTGTCATTACTCGCATCACGCATAAAACTGTGAAAATGACTAATTGAGGCTGTGACGATTATTCCAGCACTCGGGGGTGTAATAATACACAATCATCGTCATACAGACGAACTTTAGGAGCAATGCAACTGGGCAAATCATTACCATCTAACAAAATCAATAATGGGCCTAGCACTAACTCCAGTGGGTCCCCTGATGGAACGTCAACGATGGTATAGTCATTTGAGAAAGGTCAAATTGCCATAAGTTGGGACCGCCGGCGTGATCATGTTTTGTTTTCTTTATTTTTTTTTGATAACATGAATAAAAAAGATGTTGCTACCAACAGACAGTACCGGCTGCTGCTTTCCCCATTCAAGACGTGTAAATGCATCAGAAAATAGCACGCTTATGTTTTCTTATCCTAACAAATGCTTAAATCATGCAAGAATGCAACGTCATTTAGCACAACACGTGTCTCATCCATCCGCAGACATCAGGCAAGACGACCGTGATTTGCGTTTTGTTGTGTGTACTCTCAGGTTCCTGGCAGAAGGATTCTCGACACATAGAGGTACCTGGTTCTAACACGTCAGCTGTGTTGGATGACTTGGAGCCCATCACTGCCTACCACCTACGCGTTCTCTCTGTGAACAAGTTCGGAAGGAGTGAGCCCAGTCCCATGATTTCTGTTACTACGGACGAAGAAGGTAACTTTCGATTTCTTTAAGATGAGCACTTGTTACACCGGAGAACCGAAATGACTTGTTCTTCCTAATAGAGCACACCTCAATTACGAAGTTAAATGAACAGTCTGTATTTATTCCCTGTATCTCCCAGAAAAGCTGATCGCAAAGAAGCCCAGCACTCCATAATTCAGTGGTCAATTCACGGGTGCAGAAAACAGATTAACGTTTACCTGCGAGCACACAGAACAACGCTTGTCGGTAATATTTTATATTGCATGGATAGGTCTTTAAGCATGATATTTCACACGGAAGAAATTTTGTTGGTGTAGAAAACATGCGTGCTCTTTTATACAACAGCATCATATAGAACACTCACAGAATTTTCTCGTAAGTGTCAAGGCCACATTAAGCGGACTGACCTGGCGACATTTTTGTTAAAGGCACAGATGCGTCGATACTAATAATGCCACCCCAATAAGGTCGTTCAGGTGAAACTTTATAACGTGCTAACTATTGATTTAATGGTTGCCTGAGGTTACGTGATTGCGACTTCTCAAACATTTATGTACGGCGTATACTGCTCATCAGTGCTTGGATATTGTTGTGCGCATGAAGGTCAAAACACTCAACTGAGTGAACGATTTCCCCGCATCTAATCTGAATTCCTAATGTACAGCATAATGAAATAAAATATGAACTAATGGAGTGGCGCTTCCGGTATCGCGGGCAGTAGTGTGATTGTGTTTGTGCTTCCACTTTGAATTCGCCCCCGTGCATGGTTCTGCGCACGCGTTATAATTAACGTATGCCGCTAATCAGAACGGCCTGCTTAGCGTTGGACTTCAAGCACGCCAGTTCTCTGCCACTGTGGCTGTAGTGACAAATTATGTATGCGGGAGCTCACGCGCGCACTCTCGTTAGGTACCTGAGTTAATGCAGTTCCACTTGACTGCAGCTTGGTTGTCATTATAGAATCTTCAAGCGGAGTGTTATTTGCCGTGCGCACTTCATCTCCTTCCGCTTCTCCTCAATTAACCCTCCCCCCTTCCGATTCGGTGATTTACATATCTACCGGCTCCTTGAAAGATGGCAACAGAAAGAGACACTAAACAGAAGCAGTTAATTAAGCCTTCTGTTATGCGAACATAGCTTACTCCTCATAAAAGGAGCGAACGTGAAAGACACATATCGAGACGCTAACCAAAGATAGCGAACCAGCTCGTCGTGGTGTCATTCATTTTGATAGCATCTGCGCAGGTCTAGGGGTTCGCTTATCGGTATAGAATAACTTAATGGCAGTAGAAGACAACCAAGGACTCAGCTTAGCCATTATTTCAACAACTAGAGCCTGGACCCGCGAGAAACAAAGATGATGATACATAGAAGCGATAAATTTTGTTTCGCTAACTCGTGTTTCCCCGCTCTAGTTATTGTACGACTGAAATGCTAACCAGCCCAGTTATAGACCCTACAGCTTCGCCAAACGTGAAAACGTTTGGCGCGCCTGAACGACTCAAGTACGAGAATAATTTTTGAAAACCGTAACGTCACAGTGAAGCACCGGCGCTCAGGTTTTCGAGCGTAATCGTAGATTGAGTAAGTATCACCCTTTCTCTGCCAAAAAAAAATACAAAGGTGGTAGAATTTTGATACAACAATGCAATGTTAAACTGTGTTTCCCTTCTGTTTAGCATCCCTTTAAGTTCATCTTTGGCATACTACACTCTGGGGAAAATAATCTGGATGCACTGCAATAGAGCAAACTTTGATCGTTATTGAAGTCAATAGAGTATTACAAGCATCGTAGGAAATTCCGCATGGTATAATACTATAATTAGCAGCAAGTACATCTCTAGGTCGCTGCAGTAGGGTGGTGGACAATTAGCAGTAGGTTTAAGATCTCCCTCTTAAAGCACATTGCCAGTTAGTTACTGCCGTTGCACCAACTCTTGTCCAGACGTTGAATACCTAATATGTGTGACGACTATTTGTACTTTCGACAAAACAGCATGCAGGCATTTAAAGGCGTCACGTGTGTGTGTGTGTGTGTGTTTGTTTGTTTGTTTGTGTGCGCGTGTGCGCGTGCGTGCGTGTGCGTGTGCGTGTGCGTGTGCGCGTGTGTGTGTGTGTGTGTGTGTGTGTGTGTGTGTGTGTGTGTGTGTGTGTGTGTGTGTGTGTGTGTGTGTGTGTGTGTGTGTGTGTGTGTGTGTGGTGAGAGAGAGAGAACCCCGGAAACATATTCCAAAACAAATACGGTTTCTAATATTTTAGGTTTATATGGGGATGCAAAAAGTAATTTCGTTGCAGTGCCTTCAAAACCGCCTGAGGACTTGGTTGTTGTGCCAGTGACTTCACAAACCCTGAAGGCTTCGTGGAAGGTGAATATGATAAAAAAAAAGATGCATGGATGCATGCAGTGATGCGTGTAGTGCATTAGATAAACTTAAAAAGGAAGCACGTGTGACGCACCTGCGTGAAAGGAGGTTGGAGGACAGAATTTTAGCCCCTGAGAAAAAACTGCTCTTTAGCCGCACAGCATGACGTTATTGATGAACCATGTAGGCCATGACGAGGCCTATGTTACTCTTCTGGAAAGCTACGGTCATCTTGTGCATAAAAAATAACAGTGAAACGTCATTCGTAGATGCATGAATACTCGGTGTTTACGGGGGATGTTTTTTTCAATTGCTGTACCAGTCGCGAAATGAGCTGCGCGATACTTCGGAAGGCGGAGACGATGGAAGGAAGTAAATGCTGTCGCCTAGAGCGTAGCTTCAGGAATAAAATAATATTTTCTATTTCTTTCCAGTTCGTATCACGAGGAATAACTCCTCTTATTATAAAAAATATAACATTCTTCTCCAGCTAAAGCTAATATAGAGGTACAAGGGCTTGTGACTCAGGGCATCACAATGGACCATTAATTTTGCTACCGAAATTAAATGTCTATTCTCTTCACAAGCGCGATTTAGAGCATGCATACTGTAGCTATTCAAAACCCACGTCAAAGAGATCAGCACTGTACGAAACTGAAGCAAGTTCAAGTGAATATTGCACGAGTTTTTCGGTGTTGATGGTTGACGATCCCATGGCGAAATGCTTGCGTATTGATTATTTCATGCATGGTCAAGAATTTCGCGCGCATGAATTTGTAGTTTCGACATGTGCAAACTTGGTTGATTACTTATGTTTGCATCCATGGACACCAATCTATGGGCATTCTATACGATCAGTACTTAAGTTACGTAGGGTAAAATCGCTACAAAAAAAAAAAGAATGTTGACGAAAGAATTTGGTTGACAGAGACGGCCGTATCGAAAATCCCAAATGAAAACCCACCTGTTGGCATACCACGACTTCCGCGTTTCAGCGCGCTAGATGGCGAAAGTGTAAGGCGAGATTGTCGGTGTTGAATTCATTATGAACTGGCTACATTCTTTGGGCGTATGCAGGGTATTCCTTTTTTGGAGTTATGGCGGTAAGCGAAATATTTACGACCTCAAGAACTCTAAGCTGGGCGCTTTTCTACGCTTGCAATTTCCAAGGAAACGAAATATTTTGCTGCCTCTAACAAGAAGGCCACAATGAAGCTGATGTTCGAAGATGCGACAGTGCGCCCGCCTTGTGTCTCCTTTACTACAGCCGCTTTCTTTGCTCGGTCAGTGTTTTTAGTAGTAGTTACGGTTTCTATATCACACATTTGCGAAAAGTCCCGTATTCTGACATTAAGAATACAGCATAGTAGTAGTCGAGGTACTCGTTTTCCTAATCTTTCCACAGCAACATATGTACAACAGAACTGACAAATGTGTTTTTTGGGCTACATGAAAGAATCAGACTTAATGGTATACGAAAAGTATGTACCTACGGTTCCTCTGCCGTGAGCAGTGCATTTGAGTGCATTTATTAGAGACGTGCGACTAAACACGCCAGAAAAATGATCATTCGGGAATTTTTTTAATTTTTCCCACCGTGATAGCTCAGCTAGCAGCTTAGCTCAAGGTCTCGAGTGGAGAAATGCGAAAATTTTCGTGAGCCGTTAAGCATTGAGCATTGAGCATTGAGCATCGTGAGCATTGACGGAACGTTAAAGAACTTTATGTGGTCAAAATTAATCCGACATGCCTCCTAATCGGATGGTGTTCTTGGCCCAAAAAAGTCTGAAATTTATTTAATTTAATGAGGTATCAATTTTGTGAACTGGAAGAGAATAAAAACATTTAGATCGTCGTATTTACGCTGGGCCCCAAGAATCGACGAAAGAATCCTCAAAGAAAAAATAAATGTAGCAACCATGCGAACAAACTAGACCCAACGTGTGCAAATAGGTTTTTCTCACTGCATTCGACACTTCTATTGTCAGATCAGGCAGTTTACCCAAATGTCTGTATCTATGCGTGCTACGTAACTGAATAAATGACTGAATGTTTGTTTTGCTGTATTTAGAAAAGTGAGGAAAATGTAATTGTAATTGGTGTGAGCGTGTAATTTGTATTTTGTATATGTGCGTTCTGCAAATGACTTATTCGTGTACGGTTAGCTTTGTTTTCGCCGTCGAACCAATAATAACGACAGCAATGTTCCTTTTGTTTGGTTTTTTTCAGCCCCCTCCGAACTTTTCGGCCCATGGACGGATCCGCGGCTATTACGTCGGCTACAAGCCAGTCGGATCGGGCGAGTCCTTTGTCTACAAGACCATTGACGTTTTGGACGGCTTTGTGCCTGAAATCAGCATCAACAACCTGAAGCGCTCTACCAAATACAGCGTCATTGTGCAGGCATTCAACGGGAAAGGCGCAGGGCCACCGTCTACAGAAATCACTGCTCAAACTTTTGAACATGGTGAACAGAAAGCTGACTTTATTCTAGTTTTTTTTAAATTTTATTTAGTGTGACTACGAAGGCAGAACGTTTAAAGAAGTATATATACTTTCAAAACGTATATGCCGATGTCGTTACAGCATGTCTCTCACATCGCGTTGTTCGTGCGACTCGTTAGCAGAGACATCACATATCATCGTGCGCCATCTAGTAAGCCATCTAACGCACCACCCAATGTCCAAAAAGTGGCTTTATGCAGAGAGCGCATAGTAGTTCGCGTGAGGTGGTGGATAAAAGCGAGTTGAAACGGTATCCTATGGAAGAGGCAGTGGGGAGGGCTGGTTAGGAAGTGTTAAGAAGTACGCCCTGTAATCTCGTGTTATTTGTTTATTGCTCAGTCGTAAAGACAAATGCGCATGCATCTGCAACAAATTGCTTCTTTCCTGAAAAATTTATTTGCAGCGGAGAATTTGGCGAATCTGCTTTGAACGCAGTCTCACCTTCTTTTTCTTTGTGGGGCGTTTACTGTTGCAAAATTGTCAAAGCAAAGATGCTAAAGGTAATTTGGAAATGTTCCTTTCGAAGGCGACTACATTTTCCCCCTTTTAATAGGGGAGAATATTGATAATGGTAATCTGCAATTTTCCATGGAATGTAAATGTTTATTATGAAATAAATGCCTAGGTTTCTGCAAGACAAAGAAGTTAAATGCAGTAGAATTTTATTCACTTTCCTGCTAATTGGCTTACATCGAACGGCGTCTTGCTGCCTCTGTCCGAAAGTAAAGGCAGTGTGGTTCTATTTTTATCCTTCACAAAAAAATCGCAAAACGCTATGAACGACCGTTTTTAAACATTATTATCTCCTCAAAAGAGCTATCAACCTAATAGTTAAGGTAGGCGTCAGAACTCTTGCTAAGTTTTGCCTAATTAGTGCGATGAATTGCCAGCGCACTTAAAATTTATGTACACCCGTGAGCAAAAGTATACGGACAAGGGATTGCGTGATAAAACTGACTTGTTCCTATGCCTGCGATTGTAACTCGCAACTAAAGACTGCAGTACAAACCAGACGTTGCGAATTTTCTAGTCCACTCGTCTGTTTCCTTTTATGCCTGTTAATTACGAAGAAATTCTGTTTTTTTTAGGCGAACCTGTGGTCCGTATACTTTTGCTCACGGGTGTACCTCTTTCGGCCCAGACGCATGCAGGAACTCGCCGCATCTTTCCTACCCCCCTCCCTCTCTCTCTATCTGTCATCTTTCTATTTGCCTTTCAGTTCCCCCCGCGTGGGGTAGCCAAACAGAGAAATTTCTGGTTAACCTCCCTGCCTTCTATCTTTCTTCATTTCTTGCAATCATGCTATCAGCTGAGGCGACTCCTCAAGGAAAAAAATAAAGGCATGTCCCCTAATTAACGGCACTTACATGGAAACGCTTTTCTTAATTTGCGAATCCATCACAACCATGCACAACATTTATATGAGTCCTCAGATCCAAAAGACTTACGCGCACAAGCATTGCGCTTAGCGCTACATAGCTTTGGAGGAGCCTGATGAGTGAGTCGTCAAATGTACTTGCTTTTTGGCATTACAGATTACCGTTGTGCTGAACTAACATTTCTCCTATTCAATGGACGACGATGCAGATCCTCCCCTCCCACCGGTGATCCACGTTGTCTCAACCTCGGCGAGTGCCGTCACCGTGTCGTGGGATCTGTCGGCGAAAGAAGCGAAGCCCATTACAGGTGTGCGCATTTCCTTGTTTCGTGTGTGCGTATTTCTTCCTCCTTTAACATGTTGTGTGTCACTGTCCCTGCCTTTCTCCTCTCTTCTGACTCTCCCTCCCTACCTTTCTCTCTCGAGCTCTCTCACTATTTGCTTCTTATAGTAATTGACAGGGTTTTTCGTATCAGAAGCGACAGAATGGCCGAAGAGTGAAGTCGCGAGAAAAGGCCATTTGGCATCCATTTAGCTCCGCGACGTGGGCCACAACCATTGCGCACGCAGGGCCCTAAGCAGACTAGAGCACATGAGCGGCACCCTGTGGATCTAAGAAACCATCGATCAGCCGAAGGTGTTGTGCACAAGGTAAGGCACAGGATTATAGTTACCTTCCACCGTTCATATACATCTCTGCATTCGTGCACAATTACTTATCGTCACGCGAGTAAGGCTATCAGCTAATGTACGGAATGGCCCTACTCGCTCAACCGCCCTCTGCTTCCGCGTTATAGACAAGTGTGTTGGGTATGGTTCCAGAAATCGCTGCGCATTGCGCATTCTGTTTGGCAAAACTCACAAGCCCCTAAGCAACTGCAATATCGCACTCAATTTTTTGTATTGTTATGCAAGCCGAATGTTTGCATAGAAGGATAGTTCTCCACCATTACTTCATACCACATCTGCGGTAACGGCAATTTCATTTGGGCTAGTTGATGCATCTTGTAAGTAGCAGCTTTAAACAGCCAGACACAGGACACCGCAGGAGAACCGCAGAACAGAGCACTTACTAGCAACCAAATGCTTTATTTCCAAAAGCGGTTTGCAACGGGATATACATAAACATTAAAGGAATTGACACGACAAATACATTGGTCAATAAATGGAGAGAGACGCAGGACTAACGCAAGCGTCACTCTGTGTAAAAATCACGAAGGGTTCAAAACTCTCGCGTGCACGCTGTTCGCGGTACTTAATTACTATTTTGCATTTTTTTTTTCGAATATAGAGGTGCACTGGCACTTCTATCAATGGGTGGCCGGAGGCCTTTAGGGAAGCCGCATGTTTTACGCAGCCGGTCATTATTGTATCTTCGCGTTTGACCGATGTGACGGCGATAGCACGTGAGACGAATCTCGTAGACAACCTGCGTGTGACGTTCAACAAGGCAAAGAGCATGCTTTTCTCAGCAGGGCTGCGTTGCGTTTTGTTCTTGACTCACTCTTCTACACACTGCACCCAGCTGGTTATAGGGCCGGGTGCTAGATACAAGCTTTCCTCCAGCCGTCAACGCGACTTTCATTATTACGTTGTGGGACACGCGGTGTAGATAGGGGGTAACTGCAGTCCTTGAAAGCCGTGATGACTGTTTCTGCTTGTCTGCCGTTTTTCGTTTATTGACTAACGTTACTCCAACGCTACACTGTAGGTTATTCGGATAGCCAGCACATCTTAACAGGTCAAGTTGTGCTGAAAAGCCGTGTTCTACAGAGTGCTCGCAGGAGTGCGCTAGAGCAGCTCTGGAAATAAAGCATTTGGTTGCTATCCTCTGTTTCGCGATTCTTTGCTGTGTCCATTGTCGCGCTGTTTAAAGTTGCTGTTTATCTCTCTTGTATTTCGTGAACTCACTTTGAACTACGTTATTGTGAGATCGCATACAAAGGAGTTCTCAATGTTTAAGAGATAAAGGTTAACTCTGACGTAGAGACACACAACCACACGCATGCTTCGAGAAACAACTAGGGGTGTTCTTTAAGCCCTTTCCAGTGAATGTTTGCGATGTTTCGCAACGGAAACGTAAAGACTAAGGAATAGCAATGTACTTATCGTGTGTTTGCCCCACGGACAACAATATTTAGGAGCTTTGATTGCGTTTAGAATTATTTTAGGAGCTAATCACGACGTTATGTGACTGTGACCATTTTCATGGTCCGATTCCGAAGATGTCGCAGTCTAACGCAGCGGTAAAAACTGCAAGATGATACTACAATGCCTTAACACCTAATGTAGCGGCAGACGCAGCATAGTGGTATGATACTACTGTGTAGTGCTACCGGTGGTAAGGAGAGCGTTCGCGCTTCCCTCGTGACAGCTATCGTTTCGAGACACCGCGCCTCATGTAGAAGACGCAGACGCTGTCATATGAGACGCTGCGCCACTGGCCACAGAGCCGTGTCTCCGGTATACGTAGGCAGTCGCAGACGCTGCACAAGGTTCCCAAGTAGTCCTTGATGAAGTGGCACCCGCAGTATACGGTTTGGCTTCCGCGACGAGCAAGGCGTGGTGGTAAGGTGGAAGCACCACCCACTATTGCCACGAATAAGCACCTCTCAAAACATGCCGAACGCATTCTCGGATAGAAACCTCGGTTGGTTCTGTTATTACATTGTCTTCAGGTGCATCCGTAAGAGCAGCCACATATTTATTACGACTCGCCGGTACTTGCAGTGATTAAATCAGGTTGGACAGCCTACGCATTTCCCCGCCGAACCCGACGATGACCGAAACTAAGTCAGGAAACGTCCGCACGCAATTTCAGCTTGAGAGCGCTATTTGAGCGCACGTGGGGGCAAATTGTGCGAACACGCATATATACACGCGGACAGCGCCGGCGCTCCGGATCATTCATTATACATGGGCCTGCGCTAGTGCGCCAATATGCCGGTGTTGAGCGAATAAAGGAGAGCGCTGCGGGGGCCATCTAGGGCCTATATATGCCTACTGCACTGTTCACGGTTCCTCGCGTACATTATTCATGCTAATGCACACCTGCACGGCGCAACCTACCATGAGAAGTGAGAAACGTGCCGGCAAATACCGCGTACAGAGAGAGAGAGAAGAAAAAAGAAAGTACACACCCACGCCCAGCTTAGGCGTTTATGTTTCCCTTGAGCCGTCCGTCTACGGAGTTGTACGTTCTTGAGGACCATAAGGCGGCGCCGGGTTCTGTATGCATATATACTGCGAATATTATAGGCTTCGCGGCCAGGTTGGAAAGCTATGTATGAAAGATGCGGTTCCCGCACGCCACGTCAGCTATCTATGGGCAGGCGCTTGTGTGCGTGCATGTTTTATTTATCTTTACAATGGTGGAAAGCGCTTTGTTATAGGGTGCGCCACTCAAGCTAGGATCGCGTGTCACCGACAAAGCGCGACGCTGATAGAGCTTGGTAATGTGGGCGTACGCTATCCACTTGACTCTAGGTGTTTCGTTATTCTCATTGATGTTAGTTCATAGTATATTAAACTGTCAACTTTATAAATGCGGAAGCGCTTTCTGTGAGGAGAATTTATCAGGTGGAAGTCCCAAAAAGTATTCACCACTTCTAAGCATTCTTTTTTTTTTCATCAACTTCTCTCACCAAGTGTTTTGGGCAGTCTAGTAACGTAGCTGGTTTATCTTTTAAGCTATAACCTTTATTTTTTCTCTTTTAAAACACCTTTTTACATGCGTCTGCAGAATACGAGACCTTTAGCAGCTTCTTATGCACGAAATGAATTTAGCTCCCGTTGACGGCTACCTTCAAGTGACTTTGAGCCAAAAGGCAGAGCCATTAGTCGGGTATTCAAGCGAGAACAGCCGCGCAAGTTGCGAGAACAAAAAATATTTTTTCCAAGTTCTTCCTAATGTTTGTTCACAATATCACTCATACTGTAACTTCTAGTACGCTGAAATCTTGTCATTTCTAATAGAGACGTTCAAAAGGCAGATACAGGACACCATACACTTCATTGCAATCTTTTGGCGCTGAGACAGTGTTGCCTGTGCCCTTTTGAACGCCAATGATCCGTGAGTTCCACGGCGTGGGTTTCGCGTCACCTCGAGAGATGGCGCCACGCTTCGTGGCGCCTCCTTCAGGCGCTTCTGCCCGCCGCGGTGGCTTAGTGGTTACGGTGGTGCGCTGCTAAGCACAAGGTCGCGGGATCAAATCCCGGCCGCGGCGGCCGCATTCCGATGGAGGCGAAATGAAAAACGCCCGTATTCTGTGTATTGGTGGCTCGTTAAAGATCCCCTGGTGGTCAAAATTAATCCGGAATCCTCCACTACGGCGTGCCTCGTAATCAAGTCATGCATTTTGGCCGTAAAACCCTCGAATTCAATTCATTCTTCTTCTAGTTAGGCAGTGCGCTCTGTCTCCCTGACGTCTTTCGATGCCTGTCTTGCGGCCTTCAGCCGCTTTTCTTCTTTTAGCTGGGCAGCGTCTATATAGACCAGTCTACCGTATGGCGTGGTGCGGTTTGGTGCGGTGGGGTGTGCTGTTGCTAACATGCAGTACACTAAATTTAAGATTCTGGCTAGTATAATCTCGAACCAATCTGCTTTGTCGGTTGCCATTTCATCCTTAGGTCTACTCTCGATTACGGGAGAGCCAGCAATTCTTTTTTCTGTTTGCACAACTTGTGACCTTTTCTCGGCAAATATTTATTTAGCACTTTCCGAAAGCTAGCCCGCTTTTATAGAGAAGCTTGTTTTCAACCAGGCTCGATAGCTTCGAAACGGTTATTCGCGCAGTTTATTTTTTATTTTTGATGACAACTAGTGACCTTTGTTAAATGTTGTCCTTTTTTCATGGTATTTGGCTGTCTTTCTTGCAGTGGCCAGTACAGGCGTGGTACCTAATTATGCTGATATAAGTATTCCTAAATACTGTACATATATGTGTCTGCGTCCGGCTATTAGATATTCGGTTCGATTTTCGATACTTGCTATTCGTATTCGATTTGTATTCGAAAATCTTATATTCACTCTTCTCTGGTTAACAGTACTTCTCCACGAAACCAATTCATCGAAAATAAACGCATTCGCAGCTATTGTCAATTTTTATCTTGCTCTCCTATCCCGCATAAAGTTTCGCTGATATGGTATCCACGAACTTGACACATTTCGTCAATGTCTCCACTGCAAAAGCACACAACGCATTTGCCTTGCACCACCGGATCACTTTGTACAATGAGACAACTAACTCTGAGTGATCTGTATAAAATATTCAATCAAACGTTGCCTGATATGCGCGAACAAAGTCTGGTGAGTACAGTGCGTCGCGCCCACGCAACGTCTTCTAACCATAGCGTGTGATGTAGGCATTGTCAGGCCATGACGTCAGTTCCTGTACAATGGGATATCATCTCGTTCAAAAGAGGACGCCTGTAGCGTTTCCGGCGTCGTCTGTCGTGAAACATGGTTAACACTGGCAAAGTCATCTTACATTGAAGACGTCATGTTCTGTAACGCTTATTGCCTATTGTTAGAACCAAGAAGAAACTGCATTGGCAGGCGGACGATCTGGTTATGCTCAATTTCGCCATTTTGTATCGTCGTTTCTATGCCTTGACCCTTGTTTTGTTCAAGCTGTGCACAATGTTCGAAATGAATTTATTTATTACTGGTGCTGCGTCAGTGGATTCTATCCCACTTAAGTATCTCGAAATCCATGCTGGAAAATTGAGCGGCCGAGCACTGATACTAAGAACGAACGGACTGAAATATAAGCAGCGTGTCTTTCCGCTCCACTGAATGAATGAAATTTGAGGTTTTACGTGCCAAGACCACGACTTGATTATGAGGCACGCTGTAGTGGGGGACTTCAGATTCATTTTGACCACCAGGCGATCTTTAACATGCCCCGAATTCTCGGGGCGTGGTCGCTTTTGCATTTCTCCCCCTATAAATGCGGCCGCCGTGGCCAGGATTTGATCGTGTGACCTCGTGCTTAGCAGTGAAACACCACGCTAAACCACCGTGGCGGGTCCTGCTTCGCCGGAGCCACTGTGTACAGAATCACTGCTGTATGAAAGAAAAATCAAAAATGCCCTTAGTACTTAACGTATATTTATAGGGTGTACGATGGTGTTTGATTTACTGTTTGACCCGCCGTGTTGGCTTGGCGGCTATGACGTTGCGCTGCTAAGCACGAGATCGAGGGATGAAATCCCATTCACGGCAGCCGCACTTAAAGGGGGACCAAATGCAACAACACGCGTGTGCGGTGCTTTGGGTGCGCGGTAAAGAACCCTGGCAGGTGGTAAGAATTAATCAGGAGGCTCCAATACGACGTGGCTCATAATCAGATCGTGGCTTTGGCTCCTACGTTCCCGTAATTTAATTTAATCTGCTGATTGGTGACCTTAAATAGACTAATCAAGCTCAAGTTTCCGCTCACGACAACAGCGCCAATCGCTCATCTTGCGGACACATTCAAAACATACACGGTCGCGCGTTCTCCCGTCTTGTCGGAGCGACTGCTTACCTCTAGCGTTTACACGCGCGCTGTCGTCATTGCGTTTTAACGATACGAAATGAGATCTCATCCGACAAACCTGGTATACAGTATTGTATTTATGAGTCAGTCAGTGGCCATAACAGCCTTGAGAACAACCCGCCGGGGTTGCTTAGTGGCTATGGTGTTGGGCCGCTAAGCGCGAGGTGGCGGGATCGAATGCCGGCCACGGCGGCAGCATTTCGAATGGGACGAAATGCGAAAACACCCGTGCACTTAGATTTAGGGGCACATTAAAGATACCTAGGTGGTCTAAATTTCCGGAGTCCCCCACTACGGCGTGCCTCATAATCAGATAGTAATTTTGGCACATAAAACCCAATAATCGAATTTTTATTTTTTTAGCCTTGAGAACACAAAACGCCAGGACCCACCCGCGAAGTTCTAGAAGTTTCCAAAAACTGGTAAATAATAATATACCATGGAACTGTTGGCTGGTGCAATCGGGAATTTTATTTTCATATGTCTTTCCCTTCGTGCCCCGATATAAATTGAGTGACCCTTACATTTGCCGTGTATAAGCTTTGTAAGCTTTTTCTAACTTTTTTAAGGTTGTAAGCGTCCGTGCAATGCTGGATTTTCTTTTTCATTTTTTTTTCAGGATGATGCGCGCTGTAGGACGCGCCCATAAAAGCCATTCAGTCTATCTATCTTTAACTTTCTTTTCTTTTTCTCTCCCGCTCTCTCATGCTAAGCGCCAAAGCATGTGTTGGCGGCAACGAACAGCGAATGATCGTGACGGGTATCTTCCAAGATGTTCATCCGCCATCTTGCGAGCCTATGTGGCTGCCGCGTCTCTTAAGAACGACCGCTGTCGCTAATTGTGAATACAAAATTAGCAACTGTGCTCAATTTGGTGCACGTTCACCTTATGGGCTAAGTTCCGTCTATTGCCGTACGCATTCGCAAGTATCTCCACTCCAAGCACGTAGCTGTTGCCCAAACAACTGTCATTTGTCGTTATGATAAACAAACGCTTTTCGACTACGCAGCAAAGACAAGGTTGGGTGTACGAGCTACTTAATGCTTGCTTTTTTAGCACACCTTTAACGTTATAGCCGCACAAGAGAAATGCACACTACAAAAGAAAAAAAAAGGCGAGTGTCCTCAGCGTGTAATCAGCAGTGGCTTCAGCAGTGTAATCAGCGACTTCGTTTTAAACATGCAAATCCGCCACAGTTATATATAGTAAGAGATAGGCCCGTACTGAACACAAATGCAAATACAGTTGTCGGCTTCTTTTTTACTTCTACTTTTCTATTTCCTTTTCTTTTTTGGCGACAGGCGTGCGGAATTCGTTATTGCGATATACCAAATGAGAGCGCTGCCATCCAGACGCGAAAGAGTGCAGTGACGTCATTAACGTAATACAACGCGAACATTCTTAAAAGCCTCAAAAACGCATCGCGTAAAATATAACGTCATGAAAACAACTTCCTGGGGTGTTTGTGAGCGTAGTCTGCAACTGTTTAACATCGGCTTGTACCATAAAACAAATATTTAAAATTTTTTATTAATAAACTTAACTAATTAGCTAACTATAATGGGACTCCAGAAAATATTCTCGAAAACTCAAGATGACTGCATGCTAATCTCATACGGTTGATCCCGTTCTTCTGAGGTGTACCAATGCATCATAAAAGTTTGGCTATATTTGCATGAAACAACTGGTACATAGTGGCAGCTCATGCGGATTCTGCAATAACTACGATGATTAAAGAAAACACGATGCATTTCAGTATCTTCCAAATCACTCCAGCGTCATAAGGAAGGAAGGAAGGAAAAAGTGGAGAAGGAAGGCAGGGAGGTTAACCAGTTTTGCCTAACCGGTTTGCTACCCTACACATGGGAGGCGGATGGGGGGGATGAAAGATGGGGAGAAGAGATAGAGGGCACATAACACGGCACACACATCGTTGGTTACAGTCTGTCACTCTTGTGTGGTACGTGACATCACTGTCACAGTCGCTTGTCCAAGCCCGTATCCTTCATAAACCGAAGTAGTCCCTTCGTCGCCTTCAGCTGCGATGTCTTCAGTCGGCGATATGTGAAAGTGGTTGCAACTGACAATGGTCTACTGTCAAGGTGCGCTAGAACGGACGCCATGGACTGTCTCTGAACATTATATTCAGGACAGTCGCACAGAATGTGTTCCAGCGTCTCCTCGCAAAGACAGGCATTGCAGAGAGCGTTGTCGGCCATTCCAATGCGAAACGAGTAAGATTTCGTGAAGGCCACCCCTAGCCATAAGCGATAAAGCAAGGTGGCCTCACTTCGGCGGAGTCCGGTTGGCATACAGAGATGCATCAAGGAGGGCAGGTCGTGTTGATGATCGCTGCGGTTGGTCTGGCTGCTTGGTGTGCACCATAGAGAGAGCGTGATCTCCTGTGCAAGCACTTGAAGTCTGCTGGCTGCGTCGGATCGTGAAAGTGGTATGGCCTCTTCCTGTGTGTCTTCAAGAGCTGTCCGAGCGGCTTTATCGGCGTCTTCATTTCCGATGACGCCGCAGTGACTTGGCAGCCACTGAAACGTCACGTGATGTCCTTTCTCATGTGATGTATGAAGTAGGCATCTAATATCGAATACGAGCTGTTCAGATGGCCCGCGACGCAGAGCTGATCGTACAGATTGTAGGGCTGCCTTTGAGTCGCTGAAAATTGACCATTGTCGAGGTGGTTCCCGATTGACAAAACAAAGTGCAGCTCGAAGAGCAGCTAGTTCCGCAGATGTAGATGTCGTTGGGTGGTCAGTCCTAAAGCTGATGGTAATACCTCTTTCTGGGACGACTGCAGCACCGGACGAACACTGGATGTTTGTGGAACCGTCAGTATAAATATGTGCACTGTCTGCGTACCTCTCGTGCAGAAGAAGCAGAGACAGTTGTTTCAGCACAGGCGACGACAGCTCAGACTTTTTCCCGATTCCTGGCACGTTGAGATGGACTGTGGGGCTGACAAGGCACCAAGGGGGCATCGATGGTTTAGATGCAGCGGTGAAGCCCGAGGGAAGTTTGTCGTTGTACTTGACAATAGTTTTTGAGAATGATGCTTGGTGCCTGTCTGAAGGTAGTGTTGCAAGGTGGTGATAGGGGGCCCGTGCCAAATGTCTGATATGCGTTCTCAGGGTTTCCACCGTGATGTGAGTCTGCATTGGATGGTCCCGAGCAATCGCAATAGTTGCCTCAGTTGACGTGCATCTCGGCAAACCAAGACAAACTCTGAGTGCTTGAGCTTGCGCTGCTTGCAGAACACGAATATTTGTCTTGCAGGTGTTGTTCAGTACAGGTAGACTGTACCTTAAAAAACCGAGAAAGAGAGCTCTGTAGAGTCTCAGCATTGCGTCTACTGACATCCCCCACGTCTTTCCTGTCAGGTATTTAAACAACTGGGAGGTTGCTGTTAGGCGTCGTTTCATGTAAGCCACGTGCGGGCTCCAACAGAGGTCTCGGTCGATAATTACGCCTAGAAATCTGTAGGTTCTGACATAGGAAATGGTCCGCCCGTTGATTGAGATGACATAAGGCGTCATTGGTTTGCGAGTAAACGCCACTAGGGCGCATTTTTCTGGCGATATGCTGAGACCTTGTTCACACAAGTAGCTCGCTGTCAAAGTAGCCGCTCTCTGAAGCCGTGCACGTATCTGAGGACGTGTGACTGCCGAAGTCCAGAGACAGATGTCGTCTGCGTATACTGAAATTTTGGTGGTAGTTGGCAAGTGTTCAGCAAGCCCAATAAGAGCGAGGTTGAATAGCGTCGGGCTGAGAGCACCGCCTTGAGGAACGCCCTTGCTGGTATAGCGTCGCGTAGTTGGGCCATCGTCAGTTAATACATAGAATGATCTTGCAGATAGGTAACTTGCAATCCATAAAAATACTCGGCCACCTAGGCCAACCGTCACAAGAGCGTCGAGAATAGCCTCATGCAATACGTTATCGTATGCCCCTTTCACATCTAAGAATAAAGCTGCAGATAAACGTTTACGGGACCTTTCGTGCTGGACATATGAAACGAGATCAACTACATTGTCGATGGAAGAGCGGTCACGTCGGAAACCAGCCATGGAACTCGGATAAATCTTGTAGTGTTCAAGGTACCATTCCAGGCGGCCAAGGATCATCCGTTCCATTATCTTTCCTACACAGCTGGCCAACGCTATCGGGCGGTAAGAGCTGAGCTCTAGTGGGGATTTGCCCTGCTTCAATATTGGCACCAGGCGGCTCACTTTCCATTCGTCAGGAACATTTCCCTCCTGCCATGAGGTGTTGTAGAGACTCAATAGTGCTGTCCGTGCGGATTCTCCGAGATAGCACAAGGCTCGGTATGATATACCATCTGGACCCGGAGATGATGAGCGCCTGCAGAGAGCTAGTGCCGCCTCGAGCTCCTCCATTGTAAAAGGAAGGTCCATGCGGCAATCTCGGGAATGGGGGACATCATCTCGGGCTGGAGGATCTGGGCGTGTCGCTTGGTCTGCCATTCGCACACAAAAGTCTTCTGCGACATCGATGTCTTGCCGCCCTTGGAAAAGCGCGAGTGCCTTGAATGGAAAACGCTGTTCCGGAAGGCAACGCAGACCTTGCACCGTTTTCCAAATGTGAGACAGCGGCTTGCGGGGGTCGAGTGTTTGGCAAAACGTTGCCCAACGTTCCAACGCTAATCTATTCATTCGACGCTGAATCTTCTTTTGTATCCTCCTGGCTGCCCTAAGGTCATGGATTGATCTTGTACGCCGATATCGACGTTCCGCCCGGCGACGAAGTGCGCGAAGTCGCTCTAATTCTATGTCGAAGTCGTTTCGCGTGTGAGAGATCGTCAGTATGCGAGTGGCGTTCCGCATCGTATTTTTAATTGTTTGTTCTAACCCAGAGGGCAGGCCCTCGCTGCAGGCATCTTCCATATCAGATTTGAAGTTGGCCCATTGAATCGTCCGAATGGTATTCCGTGGGCCAGATCTAGACATCAAGCCTTTGATGTTCAGATAGGTGGGAATGTGATCACTCCCATGGGTCTCAATATCTGGAAACCACTTCACATATCTGGCGAGAGAGTTGGAGACAAAAGCAAGGTCGAGGCAGCTGCCGTATGTCACGCCTCGAAGAAAGGTGGGGCTACCATCGTTCAAGAGAGTAAGGCCATAGTTGTAGGCGATGCTTGATAATCTTCGTCCTCTTGCATTTGTCTTTGTACTTCCCCATGCTGGATGGTGTGCATTGAAATCTCCTATGATGACCCATGGAGCGGGGCAAACACTCAAGATATCCGCTAATCTTTTAGTGTCGAAATTGTTGGAAGGCGATATATACACGCCTATGAGAGTAAACAAGAGTTTGTTCTTTTTAACTGTGACGCATATATACTGATTGTCGTCGTGGGGCGCAATCGGTTGCAAAACATAGGTGAGTTCCCGACGATCAAAAATGATGATTTTGCTGCATGCACTATTTGTTGATGACATGAAACATTCGTACCCTGACAGTCTGATTGGTTTCGACAAGTTGGGCTCACAAATGACGATGAGTGGAAACACATTGGTGTACACATACTGACGGAAATCTGAAATTCGTGATTTTAGCCCTCTGGCGTTCCACTGCATGACGGACGCTGCCTTGACTTCTTTTCGGAAGGATGGGGTATGGGTAGCCATCTTTCTAGTTGAGGGATTCAAGCACTGGGCTTAAGGCGTCCAGCACTTTAAGTGCGCTTCGAGCAGACGGTGTCCCCATCTCAACTAAAATCGTTCGGATGGCCTCCATGAGGGAACGTAGCACCGAGATGACTTGATCTGTTTTAGGTGAATCATCAATGGCCGGAAAAGGCTCCGGTGGCGCCGTGACCTTCTGAGGTTCCTTAGCAAGGGAGCGGCTCGGTAGCGTAGGCCATTCCTCTAAAGAAAGAGTCTTATCTGATGCCCTCGTGGAAGTGGTGGGCCCTATCGCGTCGCGACTAAGTGGTACCGTAGTGGAGCGGGTACTATCGCTTCGCTCATGCGCCTTCTTTGAAGACTTACGACGGTGCCGACGTCGACGCCGACGCCGGACTACTTCGGCTGCCTCCCTGTGGGCCGAATTGTCTCTGGCCATTTGCTTCAGAACCGCGCGCTCCCTCTTGATCCGGGGGCAGTCTTTCGACGAGGCTGCGTGAGGGCCGCTACAGTTGGCGCACTTCAGAACTGTGGCACCGCAGGTCACTTCTGCATGAGGTTCAGCGCAACGGGGACACAGAAGCGAGTTCGGACACACGCCCTTTACGTGTCCTAGCCTGAAGCACTGATGGCATTGAAGCGGCTTCTGGATGAATGGTCGAACTGGATGTCGAAAATGTCCGACTTTAACGTGGGAGGGTATGCAATCCCCCTTGAAGATTACTTTTACGCAGCGCGTATTCCCAAGACGGCGCACTTGCGTAATGATCGTGCCCTCGTTTGCCGGCTTGATGAGGCTAGGTAAATCTTCATTGGGAATGGCAATGTCAATGTCGTAAATTACACCGGCTATCGATGTGTCGTCGATCGGGATGAAGGGGCGCATTTTGATTCCGCCAAGCTCCGTGATTTCTTGAAGTGTTCCAAGCGCACTCGCGTTGTACACGTCTATGGCGAGTATATTCTTGCGTGGGTTTATTCTGATGTCTTTAATTTGATCCGGCACCGCACGTTCCAGAAAAATGGATAGGGCTTGCCTGTTCAGCAACCGTAGGTTGCTTGACGGTTCTTCCGGCATAAAGATGATGACGTGTGGCCAGCGCGCAGGCCTTGACTTCATAGTCGTAGTGCTCGCAGGAGGTGACGGCGCTGTGTTGGCGATCTTTCTCTTCGCCCTCTTACTCCGGACGGGTATGAAGCCGTCGTCGGATGAGTCGTCTTCCGACATAGAGTACAGCTCGGTGTCCTCGGTGTCGCTGGGGGAGCCAACTCGCTTCCTTGCGGTTGACAGCCGTGATGACTTCTGGCCAGGAGGGCCTGTGGCATGCTCCGCGTCCATGGTCGCAAGACGGGGAGGTAAGGCACCCCGATAGGCAAAGAGTTCACCAAAAATGCAGAGAGCACAGAAACAAGCGTTCTGTCAAGAAGACACTTCCCCAGCGTCATAGATGACGAACACGCCGATAACGCTGCTGGGTCCGCTCTTCCAGGCAACAAAAAGGAATCCATACCATCATGAGGGACAGATGCCACTTCTATGTCCGTGGTCCCTTTCTCTCACTCTCTTTTCCTACCATCACTTCTCTTTGCCTCCACATCCCCTTCGTCCCAAGCGTAGGGTAGCAAACCGGATTTTCCCTTCTGGTTAACTTCCCTACCTTTCCCCTTTCTTCTGTCTCTCTCTTTCTACAATGTTAAGGATGAATCCTTCTCTGGCCATTGTGCCCTTATGTTTACTATAGGAACAAAAGACAGCTATTTCACATTTAACTTTGATTTATGGAATCTAATATCAACCTTATGAATGATGAATGCTTTGTAAGGGATGTTAAGACTTGATAGATGAGTTGTGGGATCAGATAAAGTAACTTAAATTAAAAAAAAAGGGTAGAATTCATAGCAATAGACTTGCGATAGAAATTCAATCTACTTCTATATGCATGGAAAACGTGAATCTCGGCATCCGCGCGAAATATATCGAAAAGTTTAAAAAGAAACTTAAAATTTGCAAAATTGGGCAAAGAAGACTGCTGAGAGGCTGTGGTTGGGTGAAACATAGAATAAGCCGTCACACTGTGATGAGAAAAGATAGGCCACGAAGAATTGAATCCAAAGAATTCTTCATAGAAATACTGTAACGTATGAGAGGGAACTAAGACTCAGAAGCTTTGTAGAATATTACACTGAATTACTCAGCCACGGTAAGCAAAATAAAGAAAAGAAGACTTGAATAAGAATTCTTACCATTTATGAAGAAAATAACGAAACTACAAAACCTAGCCTGCAGGCATCCAAAGCGTGCATAAAATAGAGCAAGCAATGGACGAACTCAATGTCGGCAAGGCTCCTGGACTGGACGGCTAGGAGCTGCCTTTTATAAGCCATTCAAATGAGAATCAGCCAAATCTCTCAATCATGTAGAAGATGAAGCATACACTACAAAACTCTCAACTTTCCTTAAAATGGCGCATAATGTGTTGATTCTTCATTTATGAGGATCCTGCGAAGTTGTTATCGGTTGAATCTTACAGGCCTATAATCTTCACCATTTGTGATAACAAAATATTTAGGCAATTTTAGGGCAGAGTTTGCAAACACTTATTAAGCACCTCGGTGAGTCACATCCATACATTCATCAAAGCCCGTACAATTTTCACAAATATACACCCAGCTAGAGTTGTGCTAGAGTGTTGCGATGCATTCGGCGGTCGACTTGTTGCTAGAGCACCGCCTAGAGAAATTAGTGCACACGTAGCACCTCTTTCTATATTGGAATGAGTGCCAATTTTACACGCGAGATCAAACAGTGTCTAAAAGTGGCCTATACAGACAGCAAACTTCTAGCATTATCAGCAGGCACCTGAGCGAAAGTGAATGAATACGAGCGTCTGTAAAACAAGGCTGGCCATTGTCACCTGTGCACATTGCTGTGCATCTCGAACTTTTCTGTGTAGGTAAATTAATAATAAAATTACACGTGTTTACGGGCTTGAAGCGTTATTACTTAAGGTGCTACGCCACGTAGATATCGCTCTGTTCTGCTCTCACCGGGAGAGCATTAAACAGGTAAAGGAGTCACTGGTGACTTCTGTGTGAAAGCAGACTCCAAGATAAATTTTTACATGGTTACTGCAATAAAAAATAAACGAAATTGTTTAGACTTATGAAATGAGGAGCATTGCCGGAAAAATGTTTGGGTGCACCTTTCAAACATGTGGCTCAAGACTGGCCCAACACATAGCGAGAGAAAACAAGGATAGGAAAGGCAGGGAGGTCCACCAGAACAGCATCCGATTTTCTACCTTACTCTGGGGGTCGGGGAAAGGGGAATAGAAAGAGGAAGAAAGTGAGAGAGTAAGCACTGAGTACGTGTGGGAGGGACACCATACACAAGGATACTATAAACGGTCTCTTAAGCCCGTGCACTTCAAGTACTGCACTAGTGCACGAATCGCTTTTCGAGCCAGTGACGGACGTGGCCATGGTCCGAGTATCTTCGGCTCGGTGAACGGTCTCGAGTCCAGTCGGCGTAAAGTTGCCCGCAGAGACAGGCAGTGGACATAAACTGTTACATAAACACAAAAACTGTTAGAAAAGGCACCAGCATGACGAAGGCACATGTGTTGAGTGTTCGCGCGAGAAAGTTTCTAACGCAGTCCGTCTTCTCTCTCTTTTGATATATATATATATATGGTACATACGATTCGACAAATCAAAATCGGGACCCTCGGTTTCTCTTAGTCTTGTTCATCACATATGTACCCCAAATAATATTGTATAAAATCTGTAATTGTATTCCTTTGCCGTTGTTGATTTGGCCCCCCCGCCCCTGCAATTACCCTCATTGGCAATGAATAAATAAAGAAAAACGCGTAGCGATGGTTTCGAATCCGGCAGCTTTCATGCCTTCAGGTAGCATGTGTGAGTGTATTCAACACAAAGAATTGTGTTCAATAATTGCTTCCTATATATATATATATATATATATATATATATATATATATATATATATAGAGAGAGAGAGAGAGAGAGAGAGAGAGAGAAGATAGGTGGAAAGTGAGAGAGGGAGCCTCAGTGCCATGTTACGTCTGTTCCTTCTCTGCAGCTTAAGAAAGATAGAAACTGTTGCTCTTGGCATGCACAATGCAGGAGCAGGTCAAGTAGGCCAAGAGATTTGTTTATACTTTTTTCTACTTGAATTGGTCTTTCGTTTAATGTATTCTTTAGCTACTATAATGAGATAGCACCCTCCTCAGTCACCAAAAGTTCCCATACTGAACTATTTAATAAATAGCAAAAACAACTGTCTTGCTTCTTCCAAAAGCTGATAGGAGAGAATAACGGGTAGTGAGTAAATTCATAGTGTAGGAGAGAGCTTGCCTGCAAACAACTCGGTTGGTCAACCTCTACATCCTGCTAATGTGCAATAATGAAGCCTTCGCTCTAGATGGACCTCGTAACGACGGGCGTTATATTTTTCTTCCCCACTACTTATTTTTTGGTTAGCACAATTTTCAGATATGATGCATTCAGCGTAGAACACCTCACCTCCGGGGCTATGCGCTTTGGTTGTTCTGCTTTACAAATTTCTTTATATAGACCTTGCCATGTTTCTAATTATCTCGAAGTACGAACCTCTCATATATGTGAGGATTTTTTTAGCCTGTTGTGGCAGTGCCTTGGAAAGGTGGGCACGTTGAACAGTTTAATTATGTCCTAATGAATCAGACTGGACCCTAACATAATGCTCCCCGACCATGCAGTCTTGTGTGCCTCCTTTGCTTTTATAGTGGCCAAGACTTATTCGTAAGAGCGGTTTGTCGTTGGGTGCGGCCTTCGCATATAGCGTGGTGGCTGTCACAACTGATCACTACCAGTCCTTCAAAACCACTCTATCGGAAGAACTGTTTTATTAGCATGAGCGCTATTCCATCATCTGCATCTCACAATGGAGCCATCTGTAGGACAACTAGTGAACTGCGCTCAGAACGGCACAGCCTCCAGTATCACCGACCACGCAACTCAGCGCCCCGTCCATAAGTCTCGGAGGCTGTGGAAAGAGAAGCTGAGTAACAGAAGGACCGTGCTGTGCCTTTCAGGTGGTCGATTATACTTAATAATCTTTGGGAGATGCCAATTTTTTTCATAATTTATAGTTTGAAATAAACGCAATGTTTATTAAATTAAATCGACATTCTCCAGTAAATGCGGCACTTCTGTGTTCGACTCTCCGAGGTGAAAATAAACCATTTATTTCTGCAGATATCAAGGCATAATTAGAGAAATTAACTTTCTAGAAGAAATGTGCCGATTATTTTGTAACTGATTCTATGGTTCGTTTATATTTTATCATGTATACTCACGTTATGAATAGTTAGATTATTTCTGAATCTCACCCAGGAATACGCAGTGCTGGCGCGCCATCTATCGTAAACGGGCGCAGTTGAAAGAAATTCGGGTGGGTCAATAATATGACGTCGTAGTCAGTTATTGATTTAAGGCAGTCGTTCCTAAAGCGGTTGATAGAGGCCGCCAGCTCCTTAAAGTCCGCAGATATTTCGCCTCCTGATAAAGATATTGCGCGAACAGTTTATTCAGAAGCTTTTAAACTTCGAAGGTACATTTTCGTAGAAGCTTCTTAATTAAAATGCAGTTCCTTGAAATTTGATAACGCCTTGTTATTTCAGTTGTTTCTGTTTGGTTCTGTTTTCCATCACGCAGCAAATGTGCTCCATTGCAGAGGATGCGAAATATAAGAGAAAGCTAAAGCGTGTTTATTTGCCATCTAAAGTCTGCATTTCTCTCTACTCGATTATACTCGATAACCTGAGAGAATAATAAATGAGAATAATGAGATCGCAGTGTGTACTAATTCAACTTGACATTTTCTCAATGAAGCGTCCCACCTCCCTTGTTTTTTAACGTTGGCACGGGAAGCCTTCTAGACGAATATAGATTCGGCGGCAGGTAAAATGTCCCTCTACTCCGATAGCATCTGCATTTGGATCTCGGTTTACCAACACAAAGGTTTGGCCCGAATAGCCCAGGGCGCAATCTTTGTCATCGAACGCCCCTTATCGACGCTTGACCTATCTTTATCAGCGGAAAAATATGTATTCATGCTTTTCCTGGGAGTGAGAAGGAAGTAAACACGCCTAACGCTGAATATTAGAGGCCATCCAATTCGTCGTGCTACTAGTGTTCGTTTCCTGGGCGTCACCATCGACCGCAAGCTACTATGGCGACGCGCTGTTGAAAGTGTTGTGGCTGCATCAGTGCAAAGAGTCAACGCATTTCGTCGCATGGCAGGTGTACCTTGGGGAAACAATCCTATGTCCGCGCTTAAACTGAGCGCTGCACTGATGATATGCCGCATTCTCTATCAGCTACCGCTGCTTTCGCCGTCATCAAGTCAATTTTAGCGCTTGGAGGCAGTGCACAGAAAGAGACTTCGCTTGGCGATGGGAGTTCCTCAGATGGCTTGAAACAAGGTTAGTAATTAATCAGCGTATATTCCATTTCACCTTTTGGCATCTCAGGCTATGCTGAGGCAGCTATTAAGGCTGGGCGAGTCCCCCACAGGCATGGCGCTGCTCTCGCGGCTGAAAGCAAGAACTCGCTCCTATTCCCATGCGGCACTGAACATCTTCAAATTTTTAGAATCTGAATGGCCAAAATGAAGTCCCCTCGACCCGCCACGGCCTTTTTCGGACGTCACCTGCAGCCTCAGTGCATCCCACCTACCGACGAAACGTACCATTTAAACTGCCGAAGCAAAGTTTCTTGTGCTAGATCACTTGAGTACAGCGTTTCAAAGCCATCTGCAAGTGTACACAGACGAGTAGGTGTGTGCACAACCAGCAGCGGTATTCTGCATGCCCTCCCTTGATGTGTCATGGTATGGCCGACCGGATCAGAAAGTGCCGCAATTAACTAAAAAGCAGAAAGTGCCGCAATTAACGAGGCCTTGCGAAAACTATGCGTGTATTCTGCACGCGACGTCATGCTGTTGATGGACTCCAAGTCAGCGTTACAACGCTTACACCGTGGCCTACCTCGATAGAATCTTAGAAGGCAATCTCTGGCACTGATTAAAGTTCTAATGAGCAAGAGATCTAATGCAAAACTTCAATGGATCCCATCCCACGTAAGAATTGAAGGAAATGAAAAAGGTGACACTCTTTCACGCCTATAACTGGCATGTGTCCCTAAAGTAGGAGCGCCAAATATGTTGCGGAACCCTAAGGGTGCAATCCTTCACTTTAGGGCAATTCACCAGACTCCACACCAAGCCTGTGCAACCCATGGACTTACTCGCTACTCGCGAAGGAGCAACGATGTTGTACCGCATCATAGCCGACTCCGAGTACACCCCGACTTGATTATTCAGAGAATGGACGATGTGTTTCCCCGCTCTGTGCCTTCTGGGGTGATATCAGCGATATAGAACATCTCATTTGGCTATGCCCGCAGTTCGACAGAGCAAGAAAAGCGATGGTCTGCAGCCTGCAAAAGAATTGTCTTTCGCACAGGACCTTTCAAGACATCGTTTTTCCCGGAGGGCCCGCGGACATCAGAAAGAGAGCGTACGAATGCTGATGGCATTCAAGTTCTTTCCTGGTGTCATGAGTGGCTTTCGTCGTCGTTGGTTCGCCCAGGACTGCGTTGCAGACCTTGTATAATCGCTTGAATTTGCTGGAGATAACAAGCACTCCGAATATATGCTATTTTTGGACATATAGTAAGCTTTAGACTCTGTTCCACTTAAGGAGATTATTTTCGCACTTGCAACCGTGGGAATTACGGGTCATCTGCTTTTCTTTGTTCGCAATGCTCTAACACAGTGCAGTGTGAAAGTGTTTGTTAGAGAAGCAATAAGTGAATCTAGCAATGTGCTGCGCGTGGTGTCCCGCAAGGCAGCGTTTTATCGCCTCTTAATTTTAACTGTGTTCTTGCTGGACTTCCAAGACGTTCACCTCAGAAATGCGACATCCCATTAGGCATAGCTGTCTATGCTAGTGACATCGCTCTGTGGACCAGTGGCCCTTCGAAAATTGGCCCACACCTTCGAGAAAGCCTGCAGAGAGCTCTGAATGCGACTGCAGAGCAATTGGACGAAGTTGCGTTGCAGATTTCACCTGCCAAACCGGCTGCAATTGCATACCATCCCGGACAACGTGCTCGACAAACGATGAACCGACCTAACCATGGCGAAACGCCAATACGATGGGTACGACAGCACTGTAACCTGGTCATTATTCCTGATAATCGCCTCTCGTGGCGCCCTGCGCTAAATCTGTACTGTGCAAATCAGAGTTTCTCCCCAAATATGTGGCCGCCTTGACTGCTATGGGTGCGGGCTGCGACAAAACGAGAGCATTACAGGTGTATCAATTATCTATACTCTTTGGCGTGTTGCATGGGTTGCCGTCCTGTATGTGCCACCTAGTTTGCTGGCTCAACTGGAACGTGACCATCGGGTTGCCCTCCGAGTAATGCTTGGCTTCGTTAGCGATGGACAATCAGTTGCACTGCTTACTGAAGCACAACAGTTGCCCCTGAGGCTGGAAGCAGACCAAAGAGCTCTACGTCACACCGAGAGTCGGCACCGCGCATCGAATGGCCAAGCACCTCATAATAAGCTGATTCAGGGCCCATTCTCTCGCGTGGGAAAAATGGCGGCATCGTTTAAAACCATTGCTGGCAGTTGTGAAGGTGCTTCTTCAGTTAGAGCTCTGGAATATTTCAGCAGATGTCTATTCTCCGTTTATCTTGGAATTTCAGAAATAAACAAAAAGTTTGCGCTGCCTGTTCTGGCGCTATTCAAATTGGCTCAGTCACATTTATTGAAAAGATTACGAGATTACGTTACAGCATTTACGGATGCATCTGTAGACAGCCATAGCCAAGGCGCCGTGTAGCTTTCAACTGACATCCCACGGGTGTTTCGCATACCACATCCTACCTCATCAACAACTGGGAAGCTGGCAGCTATTAATGACCTTCTGAAGTACGTACAAGAAGAAGTAAGGGCATTGACGGTTGTCCTCCTTACAGACACCTTCGCTGCGCTCAGCAGGCAACAGAGAAGTGACCCTGACCACCCAGTTGGGCTCGCTTTCTCTTGTGTTCAACCAATGTGACTGTCCGGAAATTTTGTGTAGGCGTTACGATGCATGTCTGTGGATTCGAAGGTACCTACTCAAGCAGCACCCAGACTATCGTGTTACTAAATGATCCGTTCCGCCTCGTCTTCGTGGTCAAGGTTTGCATGGTGTACTCGTGAGCTATATTGCTCAAGTTATGGGTTCGCGGTGTCCTGGCTTCTCACCGTTTATACCGGCAAGGACGTGTTGACAGTCTGTCGTGTGCTTCTTGCGGTTCCTGCGGGACACTTGAGCATCTGTTAGAATGTCCTGCTTTCCCTTCGCAGCGTACGTCATTACTAAGGGACTGTAGCCTATTGGCCTGCAGTGTACGACCCTTGATCATTGCCTATATACGAGTGGCTGTGCTTCTCGATGCGAACTCTGCTTATATTTCTATAATAAACTGGTTTGACTTACCGTTTGTGAGAGTCTTAGCAAGGGACGAAATATTTTTTTTACTAAATTTTACATGCTTCTGTAAATATTGCACTCTGCATGTTTTTGTTGTTGTTGTTGTTTTCTGTTCCTGCGTGTACGTTCTGTTCCTGCGTGTACGTTCTTTTCGCACTTGCTCACTGTATGCCTTGCATTACTTTCGTCTTTGTTGCCGGCCTGTCATCTTGCTGTTTCTTTCTTCTTAACTTACCTTCTCTTTAACTTCAAATTCCTTTTATATCCTGTAGTTCCTAAAGAGTAGGTAGGCTTTTTGTCCATTTAGGACGCAGTAGCTAGCCTGCTCGCTCCGTATTTCCCTCACTCTGTGTGTATGTTTTCATATATAATAATAATAATAATAATAATAATAATAATAATAATAATAATAATAATAATAATAATAATAATAATAATAATAATAATAATAATAATAACAATGACAAAACATCGCACAGTTTTAATCTTGGTAAATTGTAGATAGGCGGACGTTGAGAGAGGTGGCTTCTGAGCACGTACAGCCGTCAGCATGCTTAACACGAACGCTCCGCAGCGTTGCCTAGACCGGCTTGGACTGGCACCAGCGCCGCGAAGTGGTGTGCTCTGTAATCTCGGCACGTTTGCGGCGGTTTACGATAGCTGGAGCGCAGCTCGATTTGACTGCTCGTCTTGTCTTTCGCTTGTGCCTGACCGTCGGGTGGAGTGCGCTCACTTGACATGTCCGTACCGCTACGTTTCGCTCGTGGCTGTGGTCTCACGCGCGTCCAGAAACCACTTTGCGGTTTGCTTATCTCGGCAAAGCGGGCGACAAAGCGGGCGACAGCTAGCGCGCCTTTCGTGTTTGGCCTCACAGCTGGCGCTTTTAGGAAATGAAAAATAGGAAAAGGAGACCAAATGCAGGTTTGTGGCGTTTGTAAAGATTGGACAATAAACAAATCTGCAAATACGGTGGCATAGTTGTTCATGTTCTTGATTTCTTACATTCTCTGACAGCTCTGACGAACTGTCTTGTGCAGACAGTTCGTGTCGGATGGGAAACATAGGTGTACATTGCATTTGCTTGATATTACCTGTCTGATACCACTGCAGGCGGGGAGATTCAATCGGCATGTCTCCTCTGACCGCGCTTGTTCCTGTGTGCAAACAGTGGCAGTGGCAATGAAACAGGCAGTTTCGCAAGTGTTTTTCTTTTGATTGCAACCATGCTTTCCAAAGAAAGCAAGTCGTATGCCCGAGTTCTTCCTCGAACTGTGTTCCGGCGCTATTGCGACAAATGACGCTTGCTGCCAGTCATGGAGCATTGGCAGAAGACAACTAGCAAGAAACTCGATACTCAATACCGAAACTCAGCAAAAAAATATTCACCGGTCAGTTAGCGGAAAATGCGAAAGAAATGCGTTAGAATTACGTCGAACCTCTTTGAGGTCCCGTGTCCATTATATAAGCCGAGTTCACCACATTACATAGTGTTTTTAGGAGCTCATTCGACACACATCCTGCCTCTTCAAGGAGCGAAGTGAAACTGATGGTGATCCGAGCAGACCATCGTTGTTGCATGATATATATGTGCGTGCGTGAGTTGTGTGTGTGCGTGTGCGTGTGTGATATATATATATATATATATATATATATATATATATTATCTGACCGCTTTTCACGCAGCAACTGCAGCTTTTGTAATCGTAACGTTTTCCTGGGAACGCTGACGGTGAACGCTATGCTCAAAGGCGAGCTTTCTGGTTCTTCTTTTGTCTTGTAACGCCATTGCAGTGGCATATCTATGCCGTTCCATGGAACAAAGTGAGACGCGCCGCTTCCACTAAAACAGACCTCAAACGGCAGCTCGATAAGGGGTTTGTGCTATAGTTACCGCGTAACAAAACTATATTTCCTACTATATTCAAATTATAATCCGACACTGTCATGTCGGTAGGTCGTGCGTAAGCCGTACTTTACGAATTTTGTGACGCATTTTACTGTGAGAAATTCAATTAATGCAGTAACGCCTACGCGCCACGCAGAGTGCCTGCGTGGACGGGATGGGTGGTTCGGGATGATTTTTCTTGTACGGACATCGCCACCGACACCGACGACAGATTTTCTGCGACAATGGGCCATTAACGGCGTTAAACTGTTCTGGTGTGTTGCTCATAGGCAACACTCATCCATAAATGGTAAACAGTTAAAGGCACCTTAAGGAAAAATGAAAGTGATCAAGGCGCTCGATGTATAGACATATACGAACAGCGTATCGGGAACTGCACTTCGATCGCGAGACGTCGTTCGCTTCCATTTCATGACATTCCGGCTTCCTTCCGGTGAACCGTGCAGGGTTCGTGCTCTACTGGAAGTCCGAGACGGGCGACTGGAGCGAACAGGGAGTGGACGGAGCGGCCACGTCGCACACGTTTCAAGACCTCAACTGTGGCACACGCTACCATTTCTACGCAGTGGCCTTCAACGACGTGGGACGAAGCGAGCCCAGCTCCAGCGTCAGTGCCACTACGTCTGGAGGAGGTGAGTCCTTCTCTTTCCGCTTAAATGATATTTCACGGATGAAAAATGTGTCTGAATGTGCGGATGGAAGATGCGTCTGCGTAGCCTTCCGTCTGCCGAGCGTCATCTAAAATACTTTATTATAAAACAAAAGGCGCTGGTCTGCAGCCGGATTTGAAGTGATGAATTTACGTATACGAGCCAAATATTAAAACTCGGCAGGAGATGAAGAAGGTTAACTCGCCATAGATGTCGCAATATCGCTAGAGACATTCGGCCACCGGCTGAAAGCGTTTGTACAAGTTTTATACATGATTTTGAAGAGAGCTTTGCCAGCTGCTGTTTTTCAAATAAAATGAATATATAATAAAAGACACGACGCTGCATAATAATGAATAGCACAGCGCAGTATTGAAGAGAATAAAGACCTCAAAATTGCGGACGAGACTCGCATAAACAACAAGCCTGGAAGCATTAAAAAGACACATGAGACATTTGCGACGTTGCGGAATCACAGCTCAATTTCCAGCTAAGCCGTTTCTGTCAAGCACTTGCATTGGTAGTTATCGGAAACCCGTAACCAAACCAAACTCTTTCCTATATTGCCTGGAAATGACCAGTAAGGTGACTTCCAGTTACTGCAAAATTGAATGTGCCTGTCGCATTTCGCTCTCCCAGGACTCCGGGAAAGCATGCGTGTATATATATACATACGCTTGTACATATAGCGCTTTCCAGTTGCGCAGTGATTTACTGCAACACCATGATTAGCTCACACTCATTCAAGTTCGGACGTATACCCCCTTCTAGCATGCCGCTTAAATGTACAAAGTATAAAGTAGTCGTGCCTTTCAGTTTGCCTTCCAAGGTCACGGCGAAATCCTTCTGTGTGCTTCTATAACGCCTGAAAATAGGCAGAGAGCGAGTATTCAGTAATTGTCTACAAACTCCACAAATATTTAAAAAAATTTAACATAGTTGACGTATCCACACCTCGCAAATCGCCTATTTCTACCGAAAGTGAACTAGCTGCCGCATTCAGATGTGTCGGGAGATTGAGAAAGATTGCGTGTAGAAGAGGCACAAAACTCTCGAACACTTCTTTTACAAAAACTAGAACTTTCTTACAAAGTTTAAGTTTTAATTGTATATCACGAATGACATCACTCCCATCCACATGCAATTTCAATCCCGGTGCTACCTAAAGTTCTCACAGGGTACTCGCCGAACAAATAACATACTTCGTGTAATGCTTTTATACGGGAAGAAAACGAGTATTATTATTATTAATATTGTTATTTCCCAAGCCATCAAATAACCTGATCACTTTACAATAACTGTGCAGTCGCATATCACGTGGCCTCATTCTCTTCAAATATAAAAAAATTGGCAGTTGCTTAGGTCGGCTATGCCAGGATATACGTAGCGAAAGCTAAGGCATTGCATGGTTAGCCTTGGTTAATCTTGATTGTAAGCCCAGGTTAGTCTGGTTGCCTAGCTATGTTGCGGAGCTTAGCCAGTCGTTCGGCGCGCGGTTCGTCTGTTTCCTGTGCGATTGGTTTCCTCTTCATCTCGTTCTGATGTCGATTCCAGGCCTCCTCCTGCTTATCAGAATTGTCGCCGTCCATACTGCCGCCTCAACTGTGGTTGCGGCGCACGCGAGCTCTGCTTTTCAATCCTCCGACATGTTATCAGGCATGAGACGCAGCTGGCGAAGCGAGCGGAGGCGAGCGCAACGACGAGGAACGCGGTGTGACGTCATACCAAGCGGCGGCGGGGGAAAGGTGCAGCAATACAGTGCGCACACAGCAATATGCACATGCAGCGCATACAGCAATAGACATACACTGTACATTCAAATCAATCTAATTAAAAATTTATAATAACTACATACATGTTCGCTTGACCAAAAAAGAAAAAGCAAACCAAGGAATCTTAACTGAACTCCTAAACAACAGTAAAAAAAAGCTACTTCCCCGTCTTCGTCCATGCCCCCCATCGCCGTTCTCGTCATTTACATACTTTACCAAAACATAGAACAATAGAAGTGTACGTTTACTTTTTAAGGCGAAAGCCTTAGATATCTATGTTGGCAGTGACCTTGGCGAAACTGCGCCGTGATGAAAAATGGCCGACGACGCAAAGAGTAAAAGCCCGCCAAGAATTCTCTGGCTGACATCACATTTATCATGGAGGTTCCTGTAAACGAAGTAAATTACTGGCTTTGACAATAAAATTTTGTACATTTTGGTCTGCTTGGGAATCGAACGCGGGCTGCCGGGGTGCGAGACGAGCACGCACGAGTAAGCCGCGGCTGCTCCGCGCTTCAGGCTTACTAAAGGTGTGCCAAGTGCGTGCCTGATTGCACACATCACCTCGCAGTCATCTCGCTGTCTAGTGCGTGCGTCATTGAGCGGCGCACGTGACGGTGCCGAGGAGGTGGCGCCACGTCATGAGTGTATAAAATGAGTGCGTTGATGACGTTCCGAGGTCTACAGACGGTATAATGCTTTCGCATTCCCACACGTAAGCAGTCTTGAGTGTCTGCCGAATTTTAAGTTTATTAATTGCTGTCGCGCCAGGTGCGGCGCAGAAAAGCGGACGTGCGCGCTTTGCGCACTGACGTCACAGGCGGAGTGGCGGCGGCGGTTGTCGGCGGCGAGCGATGCCAGAGAGTGTACGCTCTTGCGGCTCGCGAGGACGGCCACGCAAGTGCGCCACTGCGTAGGAAGCGCGTGCCCCTGCGCCTTAGTGAGGAGGTTGCCTTAGTGCCGCACGTGCACTTCCATTTGCGGCTCTTTTTGTCTCCCAAGAAGTCTACCCCCGATCGCGTAACTTAATGCATTACCAATATCTGTTACAAAGAAGTCTAACCCAGTTGAAAAACACAACAGGAAATTTTCAGTCTGTCGTATTTTGGGACGTTGTTTCTGTAGTTCTGTTGCCTGTAGTTCTGTTGCCTGTAGTTCTGTTGTCTGTAGTTCTGTTGTTTGTAGTGTGATGTCCTGTAGTAGAAACTTCTGTAGTTCTTGATCAATATTTAATTAAATATTGACAGAGACCTCCTTAAGGCTATGTAAATTTGTTAGTACAATAAAAGAAAAATATAAAAGTAAAAAAAAATGAAAAAAAATAACGTCCCCGCTAGGATTCGAACTTGCGACCTCACGATTCCGAGCCCGGTATCTTACCACTGCACCACTCCTGACATTTTTTTTTTTTCTTTATTGCATGGAAATAATGGTAGTGTCAAATCAATGCCGTTACATTACATATGAACATACACGCACACAAAACAAGTTCACACACAGTATGCAGTCCAATGACAGTTCAAAATTCTGGCAAACAAACACAAGCGTCCAAACGCGAAATCCATTCAGGTACTGGATCATATGTAGCAACCACACTACGGACTTGAGCAGTCTCTTCACGGAAGATAGACCTTGTCGAGCGAGGTGGCTCGGCATGTCTGTCGATCATTCGACTTCTCCATAATGAATGAAGTCCTAATAACATAAACAAATCATATGGTGTATTACTGGCTGTCTTTTTGAAAGGAAGGAACCGGATACCATAGCATGTGAGAGGAAAGTCTTTTTTGAGAGTTCTTTGTAGAATGTCCCAAAAATGAAATGCGTCACGACAAAGTATAAAGCAATGCTCTATTGTCTCGGGTTGATTGCAAAGTCTACAATTTGTATTCCAGGGTACGAACAGTCCTTTTTCCTGAAGCCACGTTTTAACTGGCAGTGTGGAGGTGTGCAGCTTAAAGAAAAACGTTTTCGCTGCAGGCGCAATGCACATTCTACGGACACGGCAAAGAACATCTTGGCCAAATAGAGACAGATACGGCTTTCGGTACAGAGGTTCAGGGAAAAGGATATCTATAAGTGCTACATTTAGCGACGTGCGATTAACGGTAAACAAATATTCAAGGGTGAATCTGGCTTTTAAGAAGGAAATGGTGTCGACAAGTTCCTTTAGGAAGCCCCATAACGGTAGTTCTTGAGCAAAGTTTGTCGTGACATAAAGAAAAGGGAGGTGTGACGCAAGACGTGCTCGATTAACTGCGAGCAGGAATGGATGACCGACATTTTTAAGGTAAAATAAGCGCATGACCAATTGTCGCACAAACAAATGCACAAGACCCAGGCCTCCCTTTTCAAGAGGGAGAAAAAGGTTGTCCCTTCTCATGGCTTCCCATGATGAATGCCAAATAAAACATGCAAATATTCTATGAAATGCCTGGACATGGACACGTGAGCAGTGTAAGACCTGCAGCACATAAAGAAGCTTCGAAGCGAGAAATGTATTGCATGCCTTAGCTCTCGCAAAAATGGAGAGATCACGTCCCTGCCAGGTTGTCACCTTTCGACGAATAGTGGTTATCGTGGACGTCCAATGAGGTCCACTATTACGGAAGTTATCGAGAGGTACTCCAAGATATCGCAACGGAGACTGATTCCAATGAATATTCGCGAATATAGAGGGAGTGAGTGCCCACATGCCTAGCCAAAAGCCTCTACTTTTTTCAAAATTTACAGTAGCTCCTGCAGTCTCACAGAAACGCAGGGTAGCGTCTATTGCCTTGGCAATGCTTGGCTTATCGACGCAAAAGAAGGCAATGTCATCTGCGTAAGCTAGCACTTTAATTTCCTCATCGGCATACCTGTATCCTTTAATGCTCGAGTCGCAAAGCACGCTTAAGCAAAGCGGCTCTAAGTATATGGCGAAGAGTAAAGGCGAGAGAGGACAACCTTGACGAACGGATGACTGTACCTGTATTATATCTGAGAGGGTACGGTTCACAATTAACTTTGTAGTGCAATGTTTATAACAAAGTGTTATACCATTATATAATACATCCCCTAACTGAAGATGTCGCAGTAGTTGGAACAAAAATTTGTGTTGAACCTTATCAAAAGCTTTGGCGAGGTCAATCTGGAGAAGAGCTACTTGATCCGTACTACCCTCTATGCACTCAAGGACTGAACGTGCGATATGAACATTTGTCTGTATAGAGCGACCTCGAATTCCGCATGTTTGATGATCACCTACTAATTTAGTAATGACTGTTTGCAATCTATTTGTCAGTACTTTTGCAAATATCTTGTAATCCACGTACACACACAGAAACGTCCCAAATAATAAACCTATTTGAAGCTCATTACAAAGAACTTTTCACTGCAATTAAGCCTCAGAATGGATACGAAGAAAACGCTGATCAGTTTATTTCGCTTATGCCACACTTAGAAGAAGACGATCGCCTCAGCGTTGATGGGCCAATCACTCGAGAAGAAATTAATTTTGCCATCGAAACGCTTCAGAAAAACAAGACGCCTGGCCCTGATGGCCTTAGTGCGGAATTTTATATAAAATTTCAGGAATTCCTTTGTCCGTTTCTTGAGCAGCTTTTCGAGGAAGCCTATCAATGTGGTGAGCTTCCTCCATCTTTCTATCAGTGCCACACAACCTTGATACCAAAGAGCACTGATGATGAAATAATAAAGAGGGTAAACGGATATAGGCCGATATCGTTGTGCACCACTCCTGACATGCTTTCCCAGTGTACATTTTGGCCATGTCAATAGTACGACGTGCTGATGCGCTGATGTTTACACTTGCTTTTTAAGAGTCAAGATCCGCTATCCACCGCGTCAAGCGCCGCATCTCTAGAAGAGCAAGAGTGTTCGTACCATCGACAGGTACATCGTGGAGTGCTAGAACATCGATTTTGACGTACGATATCCATATTAAATAAGAAATTCAGAAATAGACAACGTTGACTTTTAGGGTTATTACTGCTAGTTTCGACAGTTGTCTCTCGTTCTTTACACTTTTGAGCGCGCATATAATTCGTGTGTTCAATGCAAAATAGCTACATAAACATTCGTGGATGAGAGTTCTTTCTGACAGCATACTGGCTTCTCACGGCAGCACTGTACCAGATTATTGAGACCCGAGCGAGACAGCTTTTCACGCAACTTTGTGGAACAACCCAAATCTCCTTTTCCGTTTCGCATAAGCTTGTGAAATATTCCTGGGAAATTAACTAATGTGTCAGTGTAACAGCACATGTAAGTCCACAGGCCTGTGTGCCACATCTTACCAAAAAAGATAAAACGGATACGCAGCCATTCCCGCAGATGGTATGATTTTGATCAGCGGCCGATCTTGAGGAGGCCGGTAAGGCGTTGCTGGTGCCGCGTCGTCACGGCACAATTATAACTATTCGCCACGTCGACTTTAATACCGGTGTTGGTGCCATCAGCATTGCCGGCTTCAGAGAAGCGCGATTGAATACCGCGCAAGAGAAAAGTACAGTGTACACCACCGATGCGAAACTAACATACAATTTTAAAGGGCCGCGACGGAAAGCGCTTCTGTTGCGACTTCGGGACTCTTGGCCGTCGCGACGTTGGAGTCGCTGTCAGGATATAAAGCTGTTGTTCTGACTTCAGAACTCTTGTTGTCGCGACAGAACGTTTCTGTTGCGACTTCATAACTATTGGCCTTCGCGACAGAATGCTTCTGTTGCGACATCAGAATTTCTGTCGTAACGCCAGAAATGTCACTCAATTAAAAAATGTCAAGAACTTCTGTCGTACAACAGAATTTCTGTAGTTGCGACAGGAATTCCTCTTGTCATTTTCAACTGGGCACTACAGAAGCTTGTCGCATCGCACAATTGCAGTGCACTTCTGTTGTCATCATTGGGTACATGTTGCGACAATAGGTTTCCGTTGTGGAACAGTTCTCTGTTGTACAACAGAAGTTTGTCCATTACTTCAGGAACACTTCTGTTAGGACAACTGGGGGCCTGTTGCCACAATAGGTTTCAGTAGTATTTCAACAGCTCTCTGTAGCACTACAGAAGTTTTTCGGGTTACTTCAGGAACATTTCTGTTGGGACAACAGGGTGCCTGTAGTGATGACAAATTTTTCTGTAGTACTACAAAAATCTGTTGTAGAGCTTCAGCTTTCTGTTGTAACAACAGACATACGACAGACTGTACTTCTGTAGTCACAACAAGAAATGTCTGTTGTACATCAGAAAAGTCTGTCGCTCCATCAGGAATCTGTAGTTACTACAGAAAAATCCTGTTGTACAACAGAAATTTCTGTAGTACTGAACACAACCTCTGTTGTCATTTTCAACTGGGAACCCAGATTGTATAACTTCACGTATTACCAAAAGTGCAGCAGGCTTTCACCTTCTTGTGTTGCAATATTCTAATACCTTCTGTTTTTCTTTCGAGTTCCGTACATGAAATAATACGTGACGACAGAGCAAGCGAATCAACAATATCGACCAGTTTGCTAACATATAATGGTCGTACGGTGTAAAACGTGTATGATAACGCATGAAAAGTATAGGGGCAAACATATCCCTGGTTCAAATGTTGGTAAGGGCTGCCAAAGCTGAATGCCTCAGATACGCAGACGACGGAACGTATTGGGATTATAAGCGAGGTAAAATGGCGTAATAAATGTGATTAAGTGTCAATACAACATCCAAATGTATTTTGTATTTGAAAGAATTAATCTGCATACCACGCAGAAGTACAAAACACAGAATAAGAAAAAAGTGACACTTGCACTTTAACATTAAAGCTAAAACAGCTATGCTTTCAGACTTCTAGGCATAGTAGCATTGACGTTGTAGGCACATATTTTTACCACATCGTCCCAGCAAGGGCGCAGTCTAGCAAAGTTTGTAGGTGCATAGAGCAATAAAGGACAGAAAACACTCTCAGACACTCAAATACAGGCAGCTTAGCGCGCCAGCGTTACGTCGTCGCGAGAAAATACACACCAAGGGAGCACAGAACGTAACTTTTTGCATAAGCTCACGCCTATTCACCACTTATTGAGCCCCCAACCTGCTAAGAGTGCATAATCAAAATAACAATAGTTTTGCACTTTCTATCATAAAAGAATATGCCATTACTGTATAATCGTCACGAAAAAGGTGCACTATTCAACTAATGTAATTTTACGTAGGTAGGTTATTATTTAAAAAAAAGCCTTCAAGAGCTAACAAAATATAAATAAACGGTGCTAATGTTTCGACATGCTCCAATGATTGGTCTTTTTGTCAAGGCACTGTCGAAACACTGCGATCGACGACTATATTCAACGAAATGGGGGCAGGTAACTTCATTCGGCTGAGCCGCGACAAAAAGCTAGAACGGAAAGTGAACGAAGTGTAATCGAGCGGCATGGTAATCAGACACATCTGTCGTCAGACGTTCTCGCGTTAAATGTCCTTAGGTCTAACGCAAGGAGCTTCGAAATGCTCACACGCGAAGACAGGGGTGTCTCAACTGCTCAGAATTGCGACACGCACAAATGTGCTACTGTTGCTTTTGCGCATGACTCAATCGTATATCGTGCTCCTAATAGTCGCGTTGGAACGACCGCCAGTTCATTCCGCTGACTGCAGTATAGATGAAGTTGACGTACTTACGACGTATTTATTTTTTTTTTATTTTTTTTGTTCCACTGAACATTGCCGTTACATTGAGTTGAATTTTTGGTATTTCAAAGCGTTTCTGTTCAGGTGTTCCTTGTCATTTGTGCATGATCTTTTTTTTTCCTCCACTTTTTTCTGTATACAGATGTATGCCTACATGTACAGACGCCAATATGTATAGATGCTGGGTTGGTGTAGATGCGCATGCGAATATATGTATACAGATGTCATAAATGTTCTGCTGTGAATATCATATCTGTATAATATGAAATTGTTTTTGCACATATGTAACTGATTTTCTTTGTGAATATTCTGCAACTGTTTGTCAAAGACAGGGGGGACAGGAACCTCGTCAAGCTGCGATTGTGCAGCTTTTTGTTCCTGCCCTTGCATTTTCTTTTTCTGTGCAAAGGAAAATGCGAAATAAAGTTTGAAAGTTTGAAAGAAAGTTTGATTTGGAGCACACTTAAATAAATTTCACTTGCTCGCTTTGTTCGGTGAAAGGCAGTGGAGGGACGTTGAGTAACCTTTGTTTTTAACACTTGCAGAATTCAGCTACTACCTCAATTGTTTTATCTTGCTGCTTTTACATAAGGAGCAGTCGAGGCGATTATTTTGAAGGTCGGTGCCACATTTTTGTCGCATTAGCGTTCTGAATGTTTTACGTGATGATGTGTGCATCCCTAAAGCTAATCAATTATGGGATTTTACGTGCCAAAACCATTTTTTGATTGTGAGGCATGCCGTAGTAGAGGACTCCGGAATAATTTGGACCACCTGGTTTCTTTTTTTATAACGTGCACGTAAATCTAAGTACACGGATGTTTTCGGCCCGATAGAAATGCAGCCGCCGTGGCTGGGATTCGACCCCGGGACCTCGTGCTTAGCAGCCCAACACCATAGCTACTAAGCAACCACCGCAGGTACACCCGTTAAGCTCACTGATTTATGCTGGACACTATGGTTTGCGGCCATGTGTAGAATTGGCAGTCTTTATTATATTTCTGCGCATCGATTAACTGCAATTAAAAGCTGGCATCAAGGTATCTGTAAAGAATACTACTTTATCACAGCCTGACATGACAGTGTCGCAATGTTTCTGCATGCCCCAAACGGGTAAAGTTGCGTGCCTTCTCCAGAAATCTTTTCAGATTACGGCTGCGCCGGTCATTTCAAGCACAACCACCGGCCATAGAAAGCCTAGGCGTAACGCTCATAAGACGAGGCTGTAGCGCTTGAGTACCCCGCCACTGTATCTTCTTGCATTGCTGATGTAAAACATAAATTATCTGAGCACGACGTGGTCAGATAATCCGTCTTTTTTTGTCTTTCAAATGGACTTCTGACATTGCATACATATAATTTCGAACAAGGAATTGCGTTATAGTTGTTTAATGCATTCTTACGGTACTTCACGTACTTTTTGGGGCTATCTATATAGCTATGCATGTATGTTTCCATCTACCCGTTTTTTCACCTACCTGAGTCACTGGGTGGCTCACTGTCCAATGGTTAGTACATTGGGATGTACGGTGGTTTTTGTACAAGCAAAGCTGCAGGGCACTAAAACAGAGCAAGGCATAACATTTAATGATCTTCTGTTATGCGTCAGGGCACAAAAACTACCGTGTGTCTTCAGTAACCATATTATTCACAATCTATGTCCACAAAATCAGCCATTTGTACTCTTGTATGATAACAAAAAAGACATAAGAAGAAGCAACTGACCGCACTACTATCCGTAGAGTTTGTTAAAAATTACTAGAGGGCGCTAATGTCTACGGTAACTGCAAGCATGACCATTCAGCCAGCATTGGGTACATGGACCTGCCTAAGCTTCGTCTTTTTTTGGCTTTCAAATGAACTTGTGGCATTGCATGCTGATGATTTCAAACAAGGCGTTGCGTTATAGATGTTTAATGCATTCCTAAGGTACTTCACGTACTTTTTGGGGCTATCTATATAGCTATGCATGTATGTTTAAATCCGTAACCGCTTTGTCAGCTACCTGAGTCACTGGGTGGATTGTGGTCGAATGGTTAGTGCATTGGGATGCTGTGCTGATAACGGGGTTTGAGCCCAATCGTCGGACCAACTTGAGTGGCTGAGCATGCCACAGAGTGTACATACGTGCCACTCTTCAATGATCCACTTTCGCGATGACATGGGTCACTGTAATATGCGCGACTAGGTAGGCACGACTGTTCGAAGGAACCCTTTGACACCGGCTTGGACCACTGGGTATGCGTCATTCGGTTTGTGCTGGTGTTCAATGAACCACTTTGTCGCGAATTAGGGTCACTGGGTATGTTCCAATGAACGTCTGACAGCAGCTTGGAACATTAGGTTAGTGCCACTGGGAATGTCCCGCTCTACTGTGATGAGTAAGGTCCCTTATATTTATCCGATGCTGAACGGAATCGAACCAACGCTACAAAGGGGCTTCAAGGACAGCAACCCGATGTATTATCAGGCTGCGGCACAAATGCACTTGGTATGCGCCACTTTTCAATAGACACTTTCCATGCCAGCGCCTTATCGCGCAGCGCAATGAATGGACAGGGTACATGCCATTCTTTTTGAACCCCTCCCCAACCTGCGTCACTGGGTATGTGCCAGTGTTAATTGTCTACTCCGATAATTTTCTACAATCATTTTCAATAATTGTGATAAACTTGCTCAAATATGATTCGTTAGCAGCAGTGAGATTCAATGAATTCTATTCTCATATTGCGAGAGGAAAAAATGAATATTTGAAACAGATAGCATTGGAACATGTCCGCAGTTAACCGAGAATAGATTTTATTGACAGGAAAGACGGAGAGGTTTACCTGAGCTAGTGCGCTCTAGTCTGCTACTCTGCACTGGGGAAGAGGGAAGGGGAGTGAAAGTACTAGGATGGATGATGATAACAAGAGAAGTGGTGAGTGCTTACGTATATGAGACAGTTGCGTTGCTAGAGCCGCTCGTCGAGCTTGGTGTCCTGCAGAAACTTCAACAACACTTTAGTTGCACGTATTGAAGTTGCAGTGTTAGGCCATGGGCCGAGGATAGCTTCATCCGACAGTGGTTGCCTGCCAACGCTGGCTATAGGAAACTTTGTAACGTCCTTCGCTCCAGCATATATGCTGGGAAATCGCACAGTATGTGTTCTAGTGTTTCAGGCATGTGGCAGTGTTCACAATCAGGGCTGTTCGATTGGCCGATGAGGTGCGCGTAGCGACGGGTAAAAGCAACGCCCAGCCAAATCCTGTGTAGAAATGACGTTTTGATCGTGTAACCTTCGGTGGCAAACAGTATTTACCGTTGGGTCGATCATATGTAGGCGTCTGTGGATGTTGTCATCGTGGGCTCTGTATGCCTTTGTAAGGTCCTTTATAATAGAGTTGGTGTCAGGTCGTGAGTAGGCAATCCATACTTCATCAGAGGAAGAGAAGGCCGATCTTGCCTCACTGTCAGCGATTTCATTGCCAGTCACACTACAATGACTAGGCACCCATTGAAACTTGATCACGTGGCCACTTAACTCGGCACTGTGATGAAGTTCGGCGATTTCCAGCACAAGCAGATAGTATGGTCATTTTTAAAACAAAGCATTTTAGCGCCTGTAGTGCTGATTTGACATCGCAGTACACCGTCCATTTATGAGGTGTCTGCGTTCTCATAAGATAGACAGCCTCCCGTATTCCCGCGAGTTCTGCAGCCGTAGATGTCGATTTGTGGTCTAATTGAAATCGCCGAGTAATTCCAAGTTGTGGGATGACAAATGCGGCTGTTATGGCAGATGACGTGCCCGAACCATCGGTATATACTTGTACAGCCCCGCTATACAATACAAATATGTGGGACAGGGTGAGCTGTTTCAAGCCAATGGAGGAAACGTGGTATTTCTTCATAATTACGGGTATCTGAAGCCTCACTAGTGGTCTTGGAAATGTCCATGGAGGTGTCTCGGGGATGTTGGTGGCCTGGAACCTTGCAAGTATAATGCTTGCGTGACATGCAATTGCTTTAGAAAAACCACTGTCAAGGTTGGTTCTTAGAAATGTTGACAGAGGATGGTGTGAGTGTCTGGTCAGCAGGCGAAGATAGATTCGCACTGTTTCACAAGACATGTATATGTCGATTGGACAAGCCCATGCTTCCGCTATCGTGCCCTTAGTTGACGTGCAGCGTGGCAAGCCAATGCATATCCGCAGTGTTTGCGCCTGAAGGCTCTCCAGCGTGCGTACACAAGATGATCCCATGTTAGATAGCACAGGCATGTTATAGCGTATGTAGCCCACAAAAAGTGCCTGGTACACTTAGAGCAAACTTCACTCAGAGGGGTCTCATGTCAGTCCAGATAATACACGAAGAACGTGTATGAAGTTGGTCAGTTTAGCCCTAGGCGCAGTAACATGTTTGGTCCAAGAAAGAATGCGGTCTATTATCACGCCAAGAAATCTATGGTGGGTGACTAAAGGGAGCGCCGTTCTGTCGACAACGATTCGATATTGTGACATTGATTTGCGCGTGAATGCCAGCACTGCACACTCAGTTGCTGAGAGTTGCAGACCTCTACGGCGCAAGTACTTCACCGTGATGGTAGCCGCACGTTGAAGCCTTCCACGCACTTGTGGACTTGTGACCCCACATGACCAGATACAGATATAATCTGCGTGCGTGCTGATATCCGTTGTTTCAGGTAGCTCGTCTGCAAGGCCCACCAGTGGGACATTGAACAATATTGGGCTAAGGACGCCACCCTGTAGAATACCCCTGCGAAAGTCATGTCTATCGGTATCGCCATCCGAAGTGGACATGAAAATGGTGCGGCCACTGAGGTAACTGCGCAGCCATGCATACATCCGGCCACCAACTCCAATATCCTCAAGCGCCCGAAGAATCGAATGGTGGAAGACGTTGTCGTAGGCATCTTTAATATCCTGAAATATTGCACACACCAGACGACGGCCTCTCTTTTCCTGTTGAACAGAAGATACTAGGTCGATGACACCGTCAATGGACGATCAGCCTCTTCTGAATCCATTGATAAAATCAGGAAGTCCACCACTTTTCTCGAGTAGCCATACCAATCTGCTCAGTACCATCCGCTCCATCACTTTACCGACACAGCTTGCCAAGGCTATTGGCTAATAAGGTGAGCGATCATATGGGCATTTCCCGGGTTTTAGCAAAGCCACAAGACGACTGCACATCCAATGGTCAGGCATAGCTGCTGCGTCGCACGTAGAGTTGTAGAGCGTCAGGAGAATTACTCGCGCTTCTACTCCAAGATGACAAATCGCGGTGTATGTAATTCCATCTGGTCCCGAACAAGATGAGCAGCGGGAAGTAGATATCGCAGCGTCGAGCTCGTGCATAGCCCGTGGCGCATCCAGACGATGTTCACAGTTAGCGCACGAGAATGCTTATGACGTGTTGGTCTTCCATGGGGGTAGAACACAAATCTAGAAGTGTCGATTTTTACTGTTTTACGAAGTAGCTGGAACATCAGTTTTAAACGTGCTTGTTTGGTTTGGGTTTGTAGTGCCAAGATGTCAGCGTGATTAAGTAGATCTGATGGTGAGTTTGTAAGTCTATAGTCACTGAAAACAAACGTTAGTGTTTTTTTTCTTTTTGTAGGCCTCCTATTTTGCTCACCTGTTTGCCGCATATCATATTGACCGCAAATAAAGACGGGGACAGCGGGAAAGAACGCATAAACAACACGGGCGGTAAATTTCAACTGTTTTATTCATGGCAGCCCGTGTGGATATGTAGACATATCGAACATGCGCAGATCGCAGCAAACAAGAACGCTCATCAGCCTAGCGTGGCAACCAATTATCAAATAAATCAAATAAAAAAGAAAAGCCAAGGCTGTGTTAGTGACACCTCCATTCGGTTGTTTCAATCGGAAATAGATTTTTTTGATAAGTGGTTGCCACGCTAGGCTGATGAGTGCTGTTGTTTGCTGCGATCTGCGCATGTTCTATATGTCTATATATACCCACGGGCTGCCGTGAATAAAACAGTTGAATGTTACCGCCCGTGTTGCTTATGTGTTCTCTCCCGCTGTCCCCGTCTTTATTTGCGTTAAATATAATATGCAGTAAACACCGAATAGGCCAAACTGAAGTTCTTCTGCTCACCTGTTGCTGAGTAATATCAAACCTGATAGGACAAACATATTTTAGTGTAGATCGGATAAGTGTTGCACAAGCTATTGGTTTGGTATCTCGCGGTATGATCCGAAGACGTCCTTTTCGTATAAACAGTCGTTTGAGGGCGGTGCAAGTAATGTTATTGATTTGTGTCGTCCAACTCAGGTAATTTGAAATCGTTACACCCCAATATCTGTGATTAATTACTTTGGTCAAGACATTTATGAACATTGAGGGACATTTGGTAGTTTTAGCACCCTTGGCTACCCACTCCGCATACCTCTGAAAAAATATGTTTGGCAAGTGTCAGGACCAGTGCTCTTCTTTGTACCAATGTTTAATAGGGGGATAAGCACGCCTTCATCGGTGACTATTAGTGGTTATATTGTGTATGGTCTGGCGGTACCGTGATTGGTAGGATTCCATAATCTACGTTAACAAACTTATTGGAGGCATTCATTGGGAGAGTATACAAGAACGCTGTTGTCTCAGAGGAATGTGTGTGCTCGTCACTTTTCTTCGAATGCAGGTACTTCCAAAACTTCTTTAGGGTGTTTTTCTAGAATTTGAGAAGAATCTTCGCAAAGCAATTATTTCGCATCCGTTGCATCTCTTAGGTTTACACCTCATATGATTAACGGCTACTGAGTTAATTCCTAGTTCAGCTTACTGGTATCGTGGTTAGCTTTTCTCTTATTCGCTTCAGTTTTCGCTTCGCGTGTATTAAGCCAGATGTTATGCACTGGTTTAGTCTTCTCGCTTTCTTTTTAGTCGGTGCGTAAGTTTTTGAGGAGGAGGTCACGATGTCTGTAAATCTACTTCATAGCGTTTCGATGTCAGCAGATAAGTTATTTGAATGCGCGGCGAAAGAACGTTATTCGAAAGAAAGGCAGTCGATTATGCGTGTATCGTCGTCATGGCTGTAATTATGATGTGAGAGCAATGATTGCCGATGGAATGGGATGTCACGCACGGGTACGGTGAAAAAGATGAGCTTTTAGTATGAAATGCCGGGCGTGAGTTCGATATTACAACTCTCCTATGGGAAATGGTCACTAAGAAAAATTAAATCAATAACGTTGAGTCCGTCTACACGCATGGGCTGAGTCACTATCTGATGCAAATTGAAATTGAGCATTGCATTACATAATAACTGAAAGTCAGCGGAGTTGAACTGCCTAGAATTCTAACCTGTTCGTGGCATGTTGAAACCACTAAGGTTTAGTCTGGTATCCGATAGACAGTGTTGCATATAGTTAAAAAGTGATGGAATTGCGTCACTTGTAGCCGAGGAGTTGCGGTAAACGCAGCCCGTATTGATGTCACGTGGACATGGCAGCAACTGGCACATAATTGTATACACGTTTTCCACTCCTGGAAGTGCTTTAAAGGGGGCCCAACCACTCGTCGGGCTTGGTGAAATAACATAGTCCACAGGTAACATAAGCTGCTGCGAACAACTCAGCGGGGTTTTGCTGTCATACGTGGTGCTGGGAGCTCGCAAGCGGAGCGCGAAGTCACCTTTTTCTCAAACGCTCTTTTAAAGAGAGGCCTGCTCTCATGGAGGAAGGAAACTGAGGAGAGGCCCTACCCCATCCGCGCGCTAGGAGAAAAGCGTGGAGGAAATGACGTAGTAGGTTCTCCTTTGTTTTGAGGTGTTTTCATTTCTTTGCTGTTGTGGCCCCGCCTTTCGGGCCACAAGGGCGGCTTTGTTATTGTTCTGTGCGCTTACACATGGTGCTCCGTACGTTTCGTACCATGGCAAAGGCGCCGTGCGGGCAGGTTTGCGTTGGTCTCCGTGATTTGTTGCGCTGCCTTATCTGGACCGTGCTCTACCGGATGTTGCTGTGGCCAGGTGGGACAAGAGAAACTAAAGTTCGTGAAATGAACACGCATGAAACGCTGTACGCAATGTACCGTGCCACGGCAATGGCTACGGACGAAGGAATATCCGCGGGAAATGTTGCCCTCTTTGGCGGAATCATGCTAACGTGCTAACTATTGCTTAGTATTGCTGCGGAGCGCGCGGGTCCGGGCAGCACGGTTGCACGCAGCGCGGCGTGGTTTCGCGAGAAATGCAAACAAGAGAGGAGAGCAGGCCCGACAGGCGGAGCAACGCCATGAACAGCGCCAACTTTCGGCTTCACTTTAGCTACACAAAGAGTGACGTCAGGGCCTCTCCTTAGTTTCCTTCCTCCGTGCCTGCTCTCCATTATCTTCTGGACGCTTTATTTCGTAATAAAGCGGATTTAAATACACGGCTGCTATTGGTAGCTGCGGCCTCCTGCGTAGTGTAGATACCACGGCCGCCGGGAGGTGCCGCCACAAGTCCACTGACTAAGTGCACTGCGGCTCGCTGAGGACAACCGCGTTTGGCGTCCGTTTATCGCGTCATAGGCACCAGAGGTGGAAATCGTGGCGTCTAATTTAACATTCAAAATGAAACTTGGACTGCTCGTCACGGTGACATTTAGAACGCGGAGCGTTGTGCACACGCGCCCCACTCCGCTGTAGCCTTCGCAATGAAAGACATTGAAGAAGGAACGGTAGCACAGCGGATTTGTTAAAGCACAGTGGCACAGTGTTAATCCGTGTTTGATAGTTAAAAAAAAGAAAGAAAAACTTCACTTCTGCAGAACGTATTAAATTACGCTTTGCGGCAAAGTATTTCTGAAACCGACTATCTTGACTTCAAATGTCTTTCTCCACTTCGATCAAAAGTGGTTCAGGGCCCCTTTAAAGGCAATTCTCCGCTGATTATGTTAACGGTAACTTAAGGGTGCGGTTCATTGAATCAGACACAGTTTCTTCTTGGTTCAATAGTGTACTTGTACGGCATTCTCGTTATTACGCTCGTGCTCGTGCGAGCACTATGCTCGTTCAGGCGCAGATGTTACTCAATAGGTTAGTTACGTCATCTGAGAGGTACGGGCTAAATTATAATCGAATTCATTGGTACCCTGAGGGTTATTCGCAATGTTGCGTACGCCACTGCTAATTTGGGAAATTTGTTTATTCATTTTATATAACACCCGCTGACCAAGTGTCCCCTAACCAGAAACATGCTCTCTCTCTCTATCTCTCAATTTCTTTGTTTAGCTTTCTACCTTCTTTTCCCCGTTTCCCGGTATAAAGTACCAAACGGTATTTTTCGTCCTAGTTGACCTCCCTGCCTTCATCCTTTCTTTCTTCGCTCTTGACGGCCGTACTTCCTCACTGGCTGCAGCTCCCTTGGCACCGGAGAAAAGCGAGCTGCTTTCCAGCAACTCCAGCGCAGTGCAGCTGAACCTGCGCTCTTGGAAGGACGGCGGCTGCCCGATCCGCTTCTTCACGCTGCAGTACAAGCTGCGCGGAGAGCGGGAGTGGACTCCCGTGCCGGAGACCATCGATGCGGTTGCCTCTGATACCTACGCGCTCGGAGGCTTCCACCCGGGAGCGTGGTACCACCTGCTCATGTCCGCCTCCAATGACGCCGGCTCCACCGAGGCGCAGTTCGTCTTCGCCACGCTCACTGCCGGAGGAGGTTGGTTCGGAAATTTGGATTGGCCTTGTGCTTATTTTCATCTTGCGGGACCTTTTAACACAGCAACTATACCACAAAAGCTAGACACTTAAACCATTAGGCCATGGACGGCCTAATAGAACAGAACGCGGTCAAAGTTTTTCCCCGTGTGACAGATGTTTCGTACCTGTCAGGGTGATGTTTATTCTACCTATATGGAGTTGCCTGCTACGTCGCGCCCACGTGTAGTTTGAACACCGTTGGAGCAGTAGTTGCTGCTCTTGTTTATCGAACTCATGCCTCACACCCACTATGGGTGATTGGTCAAGAAATGGGTGGATTATTCCAAGCTGTAAACACGAATGAACTTCAAATACTGCTATGAAGTGCTGCTGAAAGCTGAAATTACACGTTAAAATTAAATAATAATAGTACAAGGAACCGATAAGGAATCACACAAAATAAGAGACGCTCAAACACACAAAACAAGAGACGGTAGGAATTTACCAGGATGTTCAGATGGGCTCCCTAAGAAATTCCTAGACTGCAGAGCAAATATCCCCGTGTCTAATTCGTGAGTTGAGGTCCCAAACGGAAGAGCCTAAGGACAACGCTAAACTTTGCTATCGCTTTCAGTGCCTCACCCTTCGGACGAAACTGGCGCTGCTTTATTTAAATTACTGGCAGTTTAACTTTGAAGGGGCCTGCACAAGGGTACATGTTACAGAAATGATTACTCACTGCCTGTAATGTGCCTGAGGGTAATCCTAGTTGTAGCGTCTTTCTTTTTTCGCACACTTTTGACAAGACAGCAAGTAAGCCTACAAAGGGGAAAAACTAAGATTGTGGTGCAAAGATCTGTAAGCGTTGTTTAAAAGAAACGAAAGTATAGGATATATTTTATGGAGGCCTCAAGAAAAATCGGTTCAGCAGAACCCTATGGCAGGTTTTGTGATATGTCATATACTGCTGCTGCTTTTTGAAGCATGGCTTCCGGGACATGGAAAAAGATTGAATGTCGTGAAGCTGTCAATGTAGTGTACAATAACCGTTAGCTAAGGAGTGTTCTTTTTTGTGTGTGTGCGTGTGTGTGCGTGTGTGTGTGTGTGTGTGAGTGCGTGTGCATGTCTCATAATTCATTTCTGAAACCACAATGATCACAACTACATCAGACATGCTTTCAAAGAGAATGATAGCTTGGTATTTTTCATTAATATTGACGCCGAGATAGGAAAAAACAACAATAAAGAAAGTTATAGAAGCTAGCGATAAACAACAATACAAAGCAGACAGGAAAAATATTTTCATGAAAGACTGTTATTAAGAACGCCGATAATGCATTATTATTGGTGTAGTGTGCCCGAATTCGTGCGCACGTGCGTGTACGCCGATAACGCAGCTTGGCCATCAGTGGGCCAAGCTGCGTTCTTGTGGAAAGCAACGTGCGTGTCTCAAGTTTTGTTCTCTTTTGGTAAACAATTTGATGTGAATGAGCTCATTCACTTAACATTTTTACGCTAAGGCCAGACAATCAACCAGCATTTTCATGCTGTATTTGCCAAGCGGTTTCATGATGCAATTTGCAGGAAATGTTCAGATCAGTGGAACTGAGGCGAGTCGTTTGTGGACCATGGCAGAGCTGGCTCCTCTCTCTACTTCTGATATTTTCAGAATCAGAATCAGAATTAGTTTTATTCAAGACAAAAGTGGGTATAATTACCATAATACGTGATACGGGATACGTACCATAATTACGTGATAAGTATATACCGAAGGAGGCCCCGTAGTTAGAAACTAAAATGGGACCTCCTGCGCATGATGACTAGAATTAATAAAACAACAATGGCAACATGTAAAATTTACGACAATGAAGGTTTTAGGAGACAAGGCATAAATGAACAGAAAAGCAGCAAATGAATGTACTAAGCAATAACAAGGCTTTGGATAAGTCAACAAAAGGTGAAACTACAAAAATAGCTTAGGAAGAAAAAAAAAAGAAGTAAAAAAATGCGAGAGACAAATAGAGAAACAAAGTGAAAGTTAAAAATACAACACATAGTACACTCAAGTGGGAAAGTCGGAGGAAGCTGAAAGTAAATACCTAAGTTCAGTATGAAACCTCTCAGCTTTGAACAATTTTAAAGGGAATGGTAATGGGCTCCACAGAGATAAAGCTGAAAAGTGTAATGACTGCTTACCATAGTTGGTGCGAACGATGGGTAAAATGAACTTCATATTTCCTGCAAATATAGTATTATTTACATTAGTAAGGGATGTCTTTGGTATGATGGTTACTGGAATATCATTGTTTAATACCCTAAAAGTAAATATGGCCAGGGTATACTTAACAAGATCAGTCACATTCAAAATATTATGTGCATGTAACAGCTGATTTGCGCTAAAGATACGAGGTGAAAGTGTTATTAGTCGAATAGCTCGATTCTGAAGGACTCGCAACGAAGTGACTGATATAAGTGTTTCCCCATGATTCAATGTTATAGGTAATATGAGAATGAACAAAAGCATAATAAAGCGACATGAGAGTTGAAAATGAGAAATATGGTCGTGCATTGATTAAAACGCGTATTCCGTATGCCATTTTCTTTTTCACATTAGCTATGTGAAGGTGAAACTTAAGATGATCTAATTCCACACCTGAATAGGTGCAATGATCAAGTGCAGTGATTAGGTGATTGTTGATGAAAATAGACTGAAGGAGCTCAGGCGATCGCTGATGTGAGGCAAAGACGAAAAAATTGGTCTTACTATGGTTAATCTGCAGCTTGTTAAGTTGACACCATGTAGAAATTTTCGCGAGATCTTCGTTTAGCTGACATGTTAGCGTTGATAAACAATTCTGAGAACTAAATATAGTAGTATCATCAGCGTAAAAAATACACTTCGATGAGGAGAGGCAACTAGGCAGATCCTTAATATAAATAAGGAAAAGTAGAGGACCTAATATGGACCCCTGTGGTACACCAATGTTAGTAGTAGCTTCTTTAGAATAGTACCCAGAAATGTTAACGACTTGTTTTCTATCTTGTAAGTCACTATGATTAGAAGTAGAGGCGGACCAGTTATTCCGATGGCCTCAAGTTTAGCACAAAAAATTGTATGATTAATTGTGTCGAAGGCCTTGGATAGATCAAGGAATATCGAGGCTGAAAATTTACCTTCATCGATCGCTTTTTTGAGATAATCAGTAAGAGAAATAAGTGCTAGATCACTTGAAAAGCCAAAAGAAAAGCCAAACTGATAAGGGGAAAAATATTAAATTATTCTAAATATATTGTTAGACGCTTTTCGATAAGATTTTCAATAACTTTATTAAAAAATGGAAGAACAAGCGTGCGATCACCTATTCTTGAAAGCGGGAATGAATCGACCGCGTTTAAGTTCACGTGGACAAACACCGGTTTTAAATATCAGGTTAATGATAGCTGAGGGACGTTAGCGACATGTTCCGCGATCATTTTAATGTGGTATGCGTTAATCTTATCTAGGCCAGCGCTATTGGCTTTAAGGGTTTTAATGGTACTAAGGTTTAATGGTTTTAATGGTTTAATGGCAAGGACGTTAAGGTTTTTTTTAAGCGAAAGCGTCAAATGGTTTATTGAGCGGAAAAGCTGGGGTCTATCATCTGGAGCACCGTAACGGAACCCTCGTATATAAGGCCATGATTCGTATTAAAAGAAGGGATGTTCTGTATATTTTAATCTGATGCGATCAGGTTGACCGTGAACTAAGAGTGCAGCTGAAGTAGTCCGATTCAAATATATACAGCACCGCGCTTTTTGACAAAATTATATGCTCCAGTTCATAAACAAACTGATTTTTATTGCGGCGAGCTAGCTTGACCTCCAGTAGCATTCCGGACTTTTCGAACTTCATTAGAATTTGAAAAACAGTTGCCTTCGCCTAGTTTGAAGTCACAGTATAAAGATCAAAGCAGAAGTCTCGCTGCATGGCCATAATTATCGATATGACGAGCATAGAAGGCTGGGCATATTCCTAACAAATGTTGTATGGGATTAGTGCAAATTTTATTGAGCATTAATTTTTTCATCGTAAATATTTATCCACAAGTGGATGCCACATAGACAAGAAGCCTGTGGTGTCCCACAATGATTTACAAAGTTTAATGCTCAGCTTAAAAAGCGTAGCACAATTAACTGAGAAATAATTAATACAAGGCAACTAAATCCAGTAGTTATATAAAGCCACAAAACGCACTCGAATGAGTGGTAACAAACGAAAACTGATTTGCAAGAGTGTATACTACACTGTACATATTAAACAGTGTAGTAAGAAAACGAGACATTACAAGGAAAGCGGCATATTTACGGTGATATGTCCGTTAGTGGTTACGCAATATTTTTAGGCCTTTTTATTTTTTGAATAACAGCCAAAGTCAGTGTGTGAAGCTGCAGATGGAAATACACAGTGGGATAAAGCTTAATGAACCGAGGTAAAGCGCCTTAGGCACGCTGGCCGACGTTTCAAATGACTGGCTATTGTAATAGTCTGGCTGGAAACCAGAGTTCCAGCATGGTGTATTTATTTTCAAGGACAATGCCTTTCTTTGCGAGTTACTTCCCCCACTTTTCCTTAACGAGTATGTGTGTTTCTAGCCTCTTTCATGGGGTGATTCCGGAGATAGCGCAGTTAAAGAAACTTGGAGGACGCTTAAGCTTTGCCTTCAAGAGTGGAACGCGATAGCGTCATCGCACCCCGTTCGCACCGCCAAGGGGTGTAACACACGTCGACCCGCCAAGGGGTGTAAGACAATGCGCTACGGCGCAGCGATCACTTATGAGGCGCCCCACATCGGACTTTGCACCCACCAATCACGTGGTGAGCGCCGAGCAACGTTGCGTTCGACGTGGCAACGAAACGTACGCCTGAGCAAGCGGAACGAACCAAAGAACTCGGCGTATCGGAGGGAGAAACGATCTACGCGATCCAAAGGTCGTGATCGGCACGGACAGCCGGGCCGCGACGCGCCATGAAGGCGGACGCGATCATGGGGCTGGCGCCTCGATGAGATCGTCCTCTATCTCGCTCGGGAGCTCCACGCAGATGCATGACTCCTCATTATAAAATATGAAGACGCCAAATAAACAGACACACACAAGAGAAGAAAACAGGACAGGGCGCCTGGCCCGTTCTCTTCTCTTGTGTGTGTCTGTTTATTTGGCTCTTCATATTTTATAATGAACAGCTACCAACTAGCCCAACAAGAAGTGCTTTTAAGCATGACTCCTCGGAAGCAGCTCGGCACACATCGCAGGGGACGCTTTCCCATCAGAAGCGCTACGGCGCAGCGATCACGGCAGAGGCATCCCGCATCGAACGCTGCACCTAGGAATCGCGCTGTGAGCGGAAAGAGGAGCCGCGTCACCTAAACACGAGGGTTCGAGTGACGCACGCTGGAAGTTGGAAGGGGGGAGAGCGAGAAAACTTATTAAACGCAAGGGTATTGGGGCATCCTCGCACCGGTCCCCGCACAGCTCGAAGGGGAGAAGCGGGAGAGTGGTGCGCCACGTGTCGGGGCAGCGCTGCACATTGCGAGGAGGGGGTCTTCAGTGTTTGCCGCAAGATGGCTGTTCGTGTGCGCAGAGCGCAGAAGAAATGTAGTGGAAATGTACTTCGCTACTCGTGTAACTGCAACTTCTGTAATTTACATGCTCATAATTACCGATATACACCACAGTATAACTTTCTACGGCACGTTTCTAAGGCAACACCGCATTCACTAGAGGCGCTTTTGTTCCACTTTGAATCATCGAAGTCGTGGCGTCACCTTCCAGAATTTGTTGTATGCTCGTGTGAAGCAATGCATGGTTTCGTTAAAGGTTACCTGCGAGAAGTCGTGCTTGCGCACAGAATGTGCTGTTTTCTTTGCAGTATCTCGCCAATATTACTAGGAAAAAACCGCATAAGGACCTAATTGACACTATGCTCCCTGTACCGATTTACCGTATGTCAAACCGTGGTGGCCCAGGAGATGTCCTCAAAAGGGTTAAAAGAATGCCAGTACACCCTTCGGTAAAAACGTTTTTCTTTAAACTACACACTAACACATTATCAGTTAAAACATGGATGCATAACAGGGGTATTTTTGTCCCGTGGTCCATCAACTGCTTCTTATGCAAGAAACCTGAAACGATAGAGCATGCGTTTCTAGATTGCTGGGATCCCATCTTTTTCTGGGATGTGCTACAAAGGACTTTAAAGGAAGAGTTAGCTTTAGATCCACATGGAATAAGATTCTTACCGGTATAAACGGAGGCTTTTCCGTATGACGCTATAATGCTCCTGGGCCTCCACAGTTTGTGGAAAGCTAGAATGCAGTTCAACAATGCTGATGTCAATTCGCGACCTACACGTGATCATTGAATCTGTAGTTCGGTTCAGGGATGCCCATCGGGCACTCCCTGAACAACCAACATGGATTGACATGCTAGATAAACTTGCAGCATTGAAAACATTTTGATATGTCGTGCCAGCAAAATCCTTGTTGACATGCTTTTCCTTTTTCTGTATTGTTTGTGTATGTCAAAGCCGGCAATAAAGAAAAAAAAAGTCGTGGCTCAGTGGTAGGGTCTCCCTCTCACACTCCGGATACCTTGGTTCGATTCCCACTCAGCCCATCTTGCAAGTTGCTTTTTATTTATGAAGTGCCTTCCGGGATTTATCGCTCATGGCCAACGCCACAGACGCCGACGACACCGGCTTTTCTGCAAAGCGAGCTCCTTAACGCTATCCGGTCAAAATGTGGGCAAATCCTGAGGTTTTGCAGTTCAAAAATGTCGGCCATTCTCGTGGGTATGTGTAGGTCTAGAAATGGGCTCCGATACCGAAGGTAGTGCAGCTTATAATATCCGGTGTGTATGGGCAGTCCAAAGATCTGAGCAGATTCCGAAGATAAGACAGCAAAACAATGTAAGCGTTCCGACGCTCCCATCACGCGAGTAGTGAGGCGTTACAGTACCGTGCGCAGTGGCGCAGTGACTCCACCCCATTTCCACACGCAACTCACTCAGGAAGACCTTGTCTTTGAGAGACTTCAACTGGAGATTGAGTCCCCTTCGAACATTTTTTTTGTCTCTCTGCAGCCACTATACCCCCTATGACTCTGCACCCCGAAGAGAGCACGGCGTTTCCTCGGAGCGTGACCCTCGTGGTGCCCATCATTTGTGCCTTCATTGTAGCGCTGGTCATCGGTGCCGTGGTCTACATGATATGCAACCGCCGAACGAGAACCCACGATTACAGTGCCACTGCTCAAGTTTCTGGTAAGCCCATGAACAAGTTACAAACACCCGTGTATTACGAACAACGACATGACATGTGTGTAAGTAAACCGTTTCATGTAGGTAAAGTCGCCCACCAAATTTTACGGACTATAGTATCGGAGAAAAAGCTGAATATATGCCCAGGCTCATGACGGAGTCTGGCGTTGGCTTTTCCAGCCGTTGCTATTATACGCGAACAACATAGTGATGTGCAGTTTTACAGGCTACCTTTACAGGCTGCTCGGAAAGTCAATGTTTCACGAGATCACGCGGTGCGTAAACTTTTGTGGTTGACGGTACTTTGCGCTAACTCAGGTGTCCATTAGCTGACGTCCGCGGCTCGTGCGCTCATGCAGCAGTACTAAACAGTTCATGCCATGTTTGATGCTGTACATTTGACCCTTCAGAGTGTTTATGTTTCTGTAATAGGAATCCTATGGACCCTATTGTAGTTATGACATTCTCTTATGTTTTCTTGCCGAATCAACAGCCTGTTGAGGTAGTAAGCGTGGGGATTGTGGGCGAATTAATGTCTATGACTGAATGTGTGGATTTATGAGATCGGATATAAGGAAGATAATCGCCATCTGACTTCGCCTTTCTTCTCTGTTGTTGTACGCATTATATTAAATCACGCTGTTTCTCCACTGCACTCAAGTATGGCTACATGTGTTTCAGTGTTGAGTCTGTAACAATTTTCCCTTTCTTTGATATAAAGTTGGTAGCAATCTATTGGTCTCTTTTATTTAATTTTTTCGTGCACCAGTGCGACACCTGCCTGGGTTCCTGCGCATGCGGCAGGCGGTTTCTACATTAAAATAAGTAAATGAATATGTAACGCTTCTTAGTTGCTTTTAGAGGCTTTCCTACCTGGCGAAGGCTTGCGCTGGAAAAGAGGAAAAGGGGGGAGGGGGTTTCAACGCAAACTAAGCGTCGAAAGCACAGCGCATACGATGCTGCAAGCACGGTGCACCTTGTACACCTCGCAGATCGCTTTGAAGGTGAGGCGCGCACGACCGCGAACTTTGTCCACATCGCAGATCACTTGTAAGATATGGGCGCCCACACGGCGTGCGCAGCAGCCACCGGTGGTGGTAGGCTAAGTTCCAGTTTGACCTTGGCTGAGCTTGAAGGTAACATTTACGGAACCAGGCGCCTTCTGGGTTTGTACTCGGAGTAGTAGATCACTCTAAATTGATCGCTCTAAAATGGTTACTGATATAGTCTTCTAGGACACACACATGAAATAGTGCTTCAGCAGTTAATGTTCGCCACGCAAACATCCGCTGCTGAAGCATTATTGCTAATTGGGGTGGAAATGTTGCGCATATTTAGCTTTAATCCTCCAGCTTTCCAGTTTTACTGTTTTGCGTGAATGTAGCAGGAAGAAGCTATGAAGGACCTCGGCAATTAAGCATTTTCTTTTAACGTGGAAGTCTTCCTTTAGTGGAACTCCTATGGGGTTTGGTTCGTATCTTGTTTCTTCTTCCTTGGTTGAAAACAACTTTTGCTTCCACTGACTGCAAACGAGGAAGCTACAAAACTTTAGTTTGGCCAGCCTGTCTGCTTTTCTTCTTTGAAGACTACTTTCATGTTCTACTCCTGCCTTGCAGAGCGTGCGTGTGGCGGTGACATGAAGGGTGACTCCATCTCAATGACATCCGTTGGCAAGAAAGTGTACGAGGCACCCCGCGGTGATCCTCTCTACTTTCCCTCGCCCTACGCCACCACGCACATTTCTGTGTACTCCGGGGACGCGGACTCACCATCGAGTGGTGCGCACCGGGGCCACCCGAACGCGGCGATGGGTGGCGGCGGTGGTGGCGGAGGCGTTACTGGCGACTGCGGTCCACTCACAGGTCGACCTGAACACACCTATGACGTGCCATTCCCACCAAAACAGGTATGCTTCTTTCGTGGTCTCCTTCGAAACTACTCATTATAATTGCAATAAGAAAGCAGTAGCATTTGATCACCCACTGAAAAAGCACATTAAGCAAACAGAAGAGAGCAAAAAAGTAAGTCAGGGTGAAATCAATGCAAGTCTAACAGCCGTGCAACTCAGGTCTGTGTGCTTCTACAAAAGCTTGAAATAAGTAAATACGTCAGCAAGTTTATGAGAGAGAGAGAGAGAGGGGGTAGAGTAGTCTGATATAACAACGAAAGAAACAGTGTTGAGGTCGATAGAAATGAGGACGTTTAAGCGACATCTTTACATACGCACGAACAACAGTTGTATTTGAACGTGATTTTGAACCCTACTGTTTAAGTTGGTCTTTACAGGACGATTTATAAGTACTCCCAGAAGTCTAAGAGAACAAAGAAGCAATGAACGTGTGCACAAAGATACGGTTCATGACAAAGACAATCCGTGCAGTAAATAAAAGAACCTTGTACTTCTTTTTCTAAGTGATCCGGAAGCAATCTCACGGACAGCTCGCGAACTCAATCGAGCCCCGTTTCATTACGTTCGTATAGTCCATGGGTGTCCGAGTGCCTAGCGGTGCTGGGCGCAAGAAGCATTCCACTCTGGCGGTATTTTACCTTTGATGTCCACCGCATCAAGGACTCCTGTTTCTCTGCAGTAGGCTGCTAAGCTCTAGACGGAGATTTTTCTACGCTAATGGTTAGACGCGAGAAGTTCATTAGTAGTGTAGACGTATCCGTGGCTTGAGCTCTTTGTTTCTTTTCAGCCTAGCAGAGGTAATCACTCCCTCCCGCTAGGCGCTCAAATGAGCTTCACAGCACTGCCTCATTCATCACGAATCAGCCCGTCGCTACATTCAAGAGCGCCGGCAGTACACGAAGTTTAACTGATTTTGTCGGATTTCAGAACTGTAGGGCTATTGTCTTGATCCACTCAGACCGAATACACCACGAAGGGCAGTTATTGCTCTTAAAAGTTACATAGTCGAACTATTCGTACTAGTTAAGTACGCTCTCGCAGTCGTGTCCTACAGACTTCAACGCATATGCACGTTCGCAGCACTGCATAAACCGAACCCGGCAAGAGCCATCGTTATCGGGAGTGCTTTCAAAGTGAGTGGCTTTAAAGTGGATAGCTTTCTTCGGCTGCTTCGCCCATTTCCGTGTTAGTCGGCGGCGTGACTTTGTTCGCAGATGTAAAGGTACACGCTTTCACGCAACCAAGTAGCGGATCACATTCATCGCTGAAGACCAACTAGCTACTTGAAGTGCATGTGATGTGACGTAAAACCTCTGTGACATCTGGAAGGTTTAGCTGCTGTAGCCAGTGGTGGTGCTGCATCGCACTTCTCCGTTGCTTGGGCTCGTGGTTGCGCTCCGCACTTCGCCGAATGTCGCTGCGCGACTCTTGTGGAGAGATGTGTTATTTCACCTTGTCGATTTTCATCAGAGCTTCGCCCAGCGGAGCACATAATCCCCCCTCCCCCCTTCCGTCGTTCAGGCCCCTTTCACGAAAAATAGAACCTATAGTGGCACGTCAACCGGCTGACACGGCGCTACCTCAGATTCATCCACCGACTTTGAATAGCACAGCTTTTTTTTTTAATTCTAAACTCTCGCCGTTAACACACCCTCGCCGCTAACACACCGTCGGTCATTGCCTCGGCCACCAACCTTGCACTCTCTCCCCTTCAGAAGAACCCTAGCTATATATACTGTGCCAAAGAAAGCATATGCCGACTTGAAAAAGACAATTCACTTGTCGAAACATTGGCTCCTTGTTCGTTTTGCCTTGTCCCCTTGTTACCATGTTCCTTTACATTGTTCTCATTTTCCTCATCGTCTTGAATGTCCTTCCCGCGCCCCCCACCTTGCCCATGTTTTCCCTTGTTTGCGGGCTGTAATTCTCAAAATTCCGAGGAATTCATTTGCCAAGAATGTGAGACAAGGTATGAGCAACTTGTATGACTGACCGAATGCTATGGCATTATAACAGGCATATACTGCATGCCATATAGAAAAGCGTGGCACATACATATATCTAAATATATACGACAGTTTTTGGTCGCAGACAACGCCGCCAACGCAGACACTGGATTTCCTGCGACACGGGGCCCTTAACACTGCCGCTCAAGAAGTTATCATTCTGCCCTTTTATTGTGAATCATGGACCTAGTTACGATTGCTAGCTGTGTTGATGCTTCATCTACTAAATCCCTTTTCAATCTTTTCTCCGCTTTTTCATGCAGTTTCCTGCGCAGATGCCCCGAGAGTTTGATGATGGAGATCCACATTACACATCCATCTTCAGGACCAACCAGAACGGTAGTACGTACCTCTCCCATCCTTTGAAAGATGTTTTTCTTTTCTTTTCTTTTTTTCTACGCAGAACTGTGATGCCCTTGTAGTCTTTAATAACAATGTGTCCAAAGCAGTGTGATAAGAATAAAGTGTAAGTGTGCGATGAGTGTGATAAGTGTTAAGGAGTGCGTGTCAGCATTGTAGCTGATCAGTGACTTGCGCGTCGTTGTCCCATTCCCATGTCTCAGGAACTTATCGTCTGGTATATGTCACAGAAAATGTATTTCTATCGAGAAAAAGAACATGTCTGTTGTCTCCCAATTTAAAGTTATCCTATATGCTAGGGTTGTGGCTTAGGCTAGTTGGTTCGTGGTGCGAAAGTAGGGGAACAGCGTAAAATTGAGGGAACACAAGACGAAGAAAGGACGAACACCAGCGCCGAGTTCGTCTTTTCTTCATCTTGTGTTCCGTCAATTTTGCGCTGTCCCCCTACCTTACCCTATTTGGTCATACGTGCTTTGCATGCAACCCCGTATACCTGTAATTATCTGGTAAAGAGGCATCGTTGCTGCTTACAGGAATATATATCATCAAAACATAGCGGTCTTGCTATATGTATATTGACGCATGCTCTATGTAGACATGTGGACGACGATGACGTTTTGTCATGCCAGAAGGACTATATGAATTTAAGGTCTTGCCTTTCGGCTTGTGCTCTGGATCTGCTACTTACCAACGGCTTACGGATACCGTGCTTTCGGGGCTGAAGTGGAAAAACTACTTAGTCTATCTAGACGATATCACAGTGTATTTCGCAACGTTTGAAGAGCACCTTACCGGCTTATAAAGCAGCTCTGGATTCAATACGGTCCGCTGGACTCACCCTAAAGCCGTTGAAATGTCATTTTTGCTTTGAGGAGCTATATTTCCTTGGCCATGTCGTTAGTCACGCTGGTGTCTGCCCGGATTCTAACAAATTATCGCTTCCACACAGTTCGCCGTACTCTCAGATAAAAAAGCTGCCAGGCGCGTTCTAGGCCTCTGCGCATAATATCGGCGCCTTATTGCAGACATTGCTCGCACTGCGTCGCCGTTAACTCGACTCACGAAGGACGACGTTGCTTTCGTATGATGCGACGAACAGCAAGCTGCATTTACCGATTGGCGGAACCATTTACAAATACCCCCTGTGCTTGCCGGCTTTGACGAGACAGCTCCTACAATGCTTCACACTGATGCCAGCAATGTTTGTCTCGGAGCAATGCTTGTGCAGTGCCAGGAGGACACAGAAAGAGTCATCGCTTATGCAGGCAGAACGCTCTCACGCACAGAAGCAAACTACTCTACAACTGAGAAGAAATTCGTTCCCGTCGTATGGGCGGTTACGAAATTGCACCCATATTTGTACCGTCGCCCCTTCAAAGTTATCAGCGACCAACATTCACTCTGCTAGCTCACAAATCTTAAAGATGCTTCCCGGCGATTAGCACGTTGGAGCCTTAGACTGCAAGAGTGACATGACGATCATGTACAAGTCGGGGAAACGCCATACTTACGCTGACTGCCCCTCTAGGTAACCCATAGTCGGTAACTTCTTCCGATAAAGAGGAGACAGCATTCCTCGGCCTTCTCGACACGTCTACTATTGCACAACAACAATGTGAGGATCCTGAGCTGCTTGGACTAATTAATTTTTTGGACAGACAAACTCAGATTGTAGTTAAGGCGTTCGCAAGAGGATTGTCATCGTTTTACCTAAGGAACAAAGTTATATACAAAATAAACTTCTCTTCGAACGAATCCAGCTATTTGCTCGTCGTTCCTACTGCTCTTCGTTGTAAAGTACTGGATGCACGACCCAACGAGACCACTTCTGGGCATCTAGGATACACGCGAGCGCTGAAAAGAGTGCGACCAAGATACTATTGGCTAGGACTGCCCGTTGCCATAACACCATGTTCGGACCTGCCTAAATTGTCAGCGGCGCAAGTCACCTGCAACAAAACCAGCCTATTTGCTACAACCCGTTCAACTACCGCAGACGCTATTTAACGTGATCGGAATGGATCTCTTGGGGGTACTTCCTACCTCTACAACGTGCAACTGACTATCTTACTCGCTATACCGATACGAAAGCTATCGAGAGAGGCACAGCAGCAGAGGTGGCACGATTTTTCATTGAAAATGTTGTCCTGAAACATGATGCACTTACCATCGTCATAACAGGCCGAGGCACCACATTCACAGCCGTTCATTTAGAACACGTTCTGATGCTCAGTGTCAGGACTCATCGAAAGACAACAGCTTACCATCTACAAACAAATAGACTAACATAGCGCCGGAACAAAACACTCGAAGACATGCTTTCTATCTACGTGAATATAGAGCACAAAGTTAGGGACGAAATTCTGTCTTATATCACGTTTGTTTAACCCTTTCAGTCGCCACTTTATCCCGTTGATTGAAATGTTGCTTTCACCACATCTGTTGCATCTTCAGAATCATAGAAAGTGTGCAGCTGCAGAAAAGATTAAGAATTTTCAATTGTTTAGCGAGTTTTGTCAAACTTACAAAATTTCGACTCCATGCGAAAACTCACTACAGGAACACGAAATATGAGAACATGTACTATTTCGTGTTTTGAAAAGCTTGAAAAGCACTTATCCAGCCACTTGAAAATTATGCCTGGTGTAAAAAACATTGTAAAAAACAATGAAAGAAATGAAGCCGCTACGTACAACATACTGACACAGAGTAAAAACACCAAGCCGTCTACCTTCCCACTCATTTTGCTAAAACATTCTGCACGTTATTCAAAATTGCAGCACAGTTCCAATAATAAGTGTTTCAAGATGTATGAAACACATTTTTAATACCATTACTTTCACCAGTGCTTGCTATTGATGCGTTCTCCTGCTGTGCACAATTGTGTAGACAGCGTCTCAAAGGGCTAACACGGCTAAACAAGAAACTACACGGATGACCACATTCAGCCTTGTTCACCGACGGAAAGTAAGGACGATGCTTGATGCCATGCTACCACACGAAGTTGACTACATTGACACGCATGCCGATGCGTTTACGCAACGTGCAGAAGAAGCCAGGCAGCTCGCACGCGTGTGAATACAGTGGCAGCAAGAGTACGACACAGGTCGCTATAATGCCCATCATAGAACTGTCATAAGAAGCCAACAAACGAAGACACCAAAGACAACACAGGGGAAACCACTTGTACTTACTAATTGAAATAAATAAATTATAAATAAACTTATAATTATGTGTAATTCTAATTATAAAAATAGTTATGTTAAAAATATGATTATAATTTCTTTTATTTTCTTTACTTCAATTAGTAAGTACACGTAATTTCTCCTGTGTTATCCTTGGTGCCTTTGTTTCTTGGCTTCTGATGATACTTGATTAATAAAAATCGGGCCCCATGGTTAACGCCCTGTAGACCTGTAACATATCATAGACCTGTGACTTATGAACCCGGGGTAGCAGAGTATGGGTCTTGACGCCTATACGAAAATGGGGACTATCCGAGAAGCACCCCAGGAAGTATTTCGGACCCTATAGATTGTTTCGACGCCTAAGTGACGTCACATACGAGGTTGTTCCAGATAGCCCTTACTGCACAAGGCGCCGCCAATGCCGTTCTGAACTTGTGCACGTAGTGCTCAAGAAGCCCTATGTCAGCGAATGACTGTGCGACGGACTTTCTTTTTCATCAAGCGAGCTATTGTATAGCATCGGAGCGACGTTCTTTTAGAGAGAGGGCAAATGAAGCGTGCTCTATGTAGACATGCAGACGACGATGGGGATACGTGCTTTAACGGACTTCGTGTAGTGGGACTGGGGGAAGGAAGAGCCGAAGGAGACTCCTTTCTTCTGGTGGTTTTCCGACAGGCTGTTCCGCCACCTTGCTCAACGTGTTGTTGTCTCTTGTTCGGTTTGAACCACGACAATATGACGCAATGCTCTTCGCCATATTTTTGGTTTGTCAACGAATACGTCACCGAAAGACGAAGTTTCTCAAGATAGCATTTTTTTTTTACCTCGAAGCGCCCACACGGTCACTGTAAGAATAAAACACTTTAAAACAATCATGACAACCTACAGCTGGGCCGCTACTTCGCTTCCTGCAGTCTGACGCTAAGATTTTAAGTGTTAATTTACCTTTCCTTACACACCTCATTTTGTTGACTTTGTCTTTAGAACTGCTTTCTTGTCTCGCTGTGTGATGTAGCAAACCGGTTAAACTTCCTGCGTCTACCTTCTCTATCTCTTTTATCCTTGATGTAATCATATAAATTATTAGGCAGGAGGCCCGTGGGTTTTCTTCCACAGAGCTTCGAAACGACTCTGTACCATTGGAAAGCTCAGAAAGGACCAATACTATAAGAAATTGTGCATATGTGACGAGCTTTGAAACACCATCGTCGTTCTGACTGTTTCGCTTAAACAGCTCATGCGATGCGCGCCATGCTTCGCTAATCGGCAGACATAGTTGGGAGAAAAGAAAAATAAAGCAGCATATTCATTATTTGATATATTATGCAGATTCACCGTATACATTTATTTTAAATCTATGTGAAGCGAAGCTTTATTGAAGCAGTTTTGCCGATCTCATTGCTTCGTCTTTGGCATAATAGAAATTGGCGAGCGCCACATGTGGCCTCACGCACCTGTGCTATGCAATGTAACAATTTTTATATTCACTTGTGTTTCTTAATTTTTCGCTCATTTATTTTAATTTCACTGCCCGCTTCTTAGCCAATTCATCGTTGTGCGTATGTGCCACAGTATGGAAACCATCATAAACACGTGGCGATCGTTTCTAAGAGCTTGTTGGCGTCGGCATCTGATTTTGTGGCCTAATGGTTAGGAAATTATGCGTAGAAAAATTATAAAGGTTTTCTTTCTTAAAGGAATTGTTCTCTTGATGACCTTATATTTGTGGCAATGATAATATTTAAGCATAGTTTGTTTTAACACCAAATACTTTCGTTAATTACAAGGCAGGAAGCCTGGACATTCTTCAAGGTTGTAAAGACAGAAGTGTTAGCGTGCCCGACGGAAGTGTTAGCGTGCCTGTCAGCTGTTTAGCCAGACAGCCGACACTCGCTGTAAGGAAAGTGCGGGAGGGTTCACCGAGTACGCTAACCTTTAATACTGAACATCTTCGGACAGCCGCGTGAACCTCTTGTCGCAGGCGCCCAGATGCTGCTGCATAGACAACCAGGAGCCGCATGGTTTTCTCCAGCCGCTCGCAAAGCTTTCTGTAACGATAATAAGTGGAACGCCAGCGCAATTTTGCCGCAAGTTGCCGGATGGGTGCGTGTAAAGATTGGACGATAACTTATGCTACGTCGACATGCCTTGTGCCCTGACTGTCATCAATTCCACAATTCAAACGTGAGCTATTAAGAAATAGTTAAATGTTAATTAATAAAGCGCAATTACTAAATAACTTTTTGGGGATTATACCACAATGTCCGCACAATTATGAACGCCGGTAAGCAAATGTTATCCTTGCGTCTCAAATCAGCTGTTCAGCGGAAAGCAGGCTCACTGAAGCGCTCTGTGGTTTCTCGCCTTTGGCTTCCTTCAAAACACCGCCATTTTTGTAACACCCAAGTCTACACTGTTTAGCCGAAAAGCACTTTGTGGAGGCAGCACAGCATAGAGCTGCTAGGTTAGTCGGTTAGCTCACATCAATTGTTCACATCAATTCACTGTGCATCAAGCTACCTAAACGAAAAGACAGAGGTAAAACCTCTAATCCTCTTTTCTTTCTTCTTTTTTAACTGTCGTTCTTTACATTGTGGTTAAAGCTCGTCACCTGTTAAATGAGTCTGCTGAAGCCGCGGCGTAGGTATTCGAACAAGATCGTATGAACTTCTGTCAAAGGCACCTGAGTGCGTATTCACAAAACGCCCATGCGCTAGAATTGTTCGTAAGAGCGAATTACAGCAAGCCCTAATGCTCGGCGTATCATTAGCGAAGGCAGCTAGCCAATGGCAAAAAGCAGTTACGAACTACAAGCTTTGTAAATTTGTACCCCGTATTTCTTGATTACACTTGCCCCCCAGTTAGTAAACGTTCTCCCATTATGAGGTTAGAACCTAATCATACTTGTCGTTTTTTTCAGCGACGGATGGGGAAGGGCACTGGGACGAGCTCCTCTTAGAACGAGCATCGTACAACGCAACCGAAGCGAGGTATGATCGGCTACCGAGGCAGCATTTCAGCCTGTATGGACAAAAGGCAGAGCAGAAACCTACAGAGAGGTAACGTATACCATTGAAATTATGTTCACCGTCATGCTAAATTTGACACAAGAACCACCGAGACACGCGGCACAGAGTCCATTTGCAAAACTCGTTCTTTCATTGACCCGTTGAACAAGTATACCCTAACCTCACTGCCTCTACAGTACCTGAGGTTCGGCGCAGGGCTCAAATGCAGTAATTTGCACCGGCCTGCGCTAAGCCGGTACATTGTCGTACTTTATGTGATGCTGAGAAGCCATTTCCTATTGACAACACAAATTAATTTTAATATAAAATGAGTATAAGCCCCATCATATCTTCGTTTATCAGGCACACCGAAGATGGTAGAATAAACCGTGGCGACTATTCGCCTTTATAGCTTCGGCGATGGACGGCGAAATATCATTTCTCGTACAACACTTCGTATTCCTAAACGAAGTAAAATTATTTACTTGCAACTATTTACTTGCTTTACGTGCAACAAAAGATAATGCTGTGTGAAATTCTGTTCCCGTCAATAACGACAACATTAGTTAATTCCGTGCAAAGTTTATATTGAAATTTTAATCATTTGTACTTCTCGCTAGTCGAAAATGCTTAGATCTTTTCTTTACATTACGTTTAGTTTTTCATTTATGTTAGTGATTACATTTCACTTTCTTTGAAGTGCACCATTGGATACATAAAACCACGGAAGAAGATAACTAAAGAGAGGAATCATCCCATACGCGCCAGCGCGGGCGAGCGATTATTAAACGTCACACAAATGGCGAGGAGGAAACCGGTTTGGAGCAGCGTGCTGTAGATGGCACGGAGGTAAATGTCGGTCTGCGCACGAGCTGCTGCGCAACCCGTGGCCCACGTCCACATTACAAAGCAAGATGACCGTGCCACCGAATCTCGTCTGCTGTATGATCCAGCGGTACGAACCAGCTCGCCCAACAACAAGTCTTGTTCACCCAGTCACTTGCTCATGCACAGTTGTGCATCCAAGCCACGCCCATGCAGCTGGTTGTCGTGCCATGTTCGTGACCGCAACGCTTTGCACGTGCTTTTGACGTGCTTCGGCACGCGGCTGACGAAAGTGACGCGCGAGCGTGAAGCCTCAGCCTCCCGAGATTGTGCCGGCCCACCAAGAAATCTCGCGGCCCTGCGCGGAGTGGGCAGCGTTTTCAACTGCCTGCGTCAGATGGAGCATCGGGAACGCCAGTTCGCAGAGCGCGGGACGTGGCATAATCGTGATATTATGTGAACGCGGCGGGAGGGGGCAAGTTTTACCTCCTTAGTTATATTGCTCCCTGCGTGGTAGCGAAGAGCCTTGTACTTATTGGCTGGTGAGCGCACATTGTCCGCATTCATACAAAGTTCGATATTTGCCGAGAAACAAGATCCCTAGATCATCGAGAAATAGCCGAGCGTGGCCTAAATACTTCAACGAAATGTGTCACAATAAATGATCCGCTGTGTGTAAAGGTGCTGTGCTCATCACCTAATGTGCGAGTTCGTTCCTACACGCATGCAAAAGAAAAACCAAGCAAAGCGCTCAAATCAAACCGAAATCAGTAAAAAATAATATACTTAATGGGACATGGGCAACCTATTTACTTTAGTCAAGAGCCTGAATGTAGAAGCGGAATTTAGTTATTTTAGTTATGAAGCGGAAGCAGCGTCCAGGCAATGGTTTCCCCAAGCGGTGAATGTTTTCAGCTTGCGTTGTCTCTCTGGGTGTTTGAATGGAATACTTGTTATGTCGCAAACCCCACTCCCCCACAAAAATTGACGATCATTTAATAATTCTTACATGAGTTGAATGCGAAAGCATAATGCCTTGTCCAGTTAATTTATTACGTCCATGATACGGGACGCCATACATTGTCACGTGTTCTTCACAACTTCACGTTAATCCACCTTAATTGTAGCGCTTGATTGTAATTCTAGCGTTTAATTGTAATCCAGCTTGTAGCACCGTCTTTCTTGCTCTTAGAATCTTCCTGTTTCTGGGTTTTTTTGCGCCACAACATCATACCGTTCAGCAAACACCAACTCGCCCAAGAAAAAGTTACTGTACCTTAATCCGCATTGCTCTAGTTCGTGCCCATCTTAATCTACCTCAATTCACCTTGCTCTAATTTGTACCAACCTTAGTCCACCTTAATCCACATTGTCCTAATTTTTACCGCCCTTAATGCTCCTTAATCCACCTCGCTATAATTTGTACCAACCTTAATTCGCCTAAATCCACCTTTTTCAATTTAATCCGCTTTAATTCACCTTCATCGATTGTAATTCACCTTCGCACACTTTAAACAACCTCAATTCACTTTACTGCAGCTTAAGACACCTTGCTCTAACTTGTTCGAACTTCAATTCTATATTGCTACTGACTTCATACAAGACGCTGATGACGTCACTGATCATGATGATGATCTTTGTTACCACTCGTTGCGGACAACGCCGGCGTTTCTGCCTCATGGGACAGATAATTCTTTTGCATTATTACGGATAATATTTTTCTTCAAAGTGAAAATAGTTCTCTTTCGCCTCTGTCACCATATCGTACTTTACAGAAATTTTCTAGTATTGATAGGCATTTGTGCATGCTCGGTTTATTTACACATAAGATACGACTGTTTGACCGCTCATCTCTTGGGGCCAAATTCACGAAGCTTAAACTTCGTAAGCGTTATTGGCGATTGAACATTTGCCTTCACTACTGATATGTTCATAGTTGTGATTAGCCGGAATATTACGAAGAATTTTAGCGTAAGAGCGTTTTGTGAGTACTGGCGCTGTTTACAAGTGTAGAAGCTGTTGAGTGCCGTCGACAGTAGCGGACATGCAACTTTTAGTCCTTCCCTCTCTTTTTTTTCGTAATTTTCAAACGGCGTCACCTATAAATGCAAACACAATATGAGGATATAGGTCACGTTGAATTCAGTAACAAACAAGCAGAGATTACACAGACCGCATGGCTCACTACCAATCGATTCTTCTGAAGCACGCCCTTCCACAAATACATTGCAAACGCGCTAGCTACTGCAGCATTGTTCTTACGTCTGTGTCAATCTGTTGCCTAGAAACGACGCTGTCTTGCAACGCAAATGCATAAACAGCACGTCATTCTCTGCTGCTTTGTTGTGCAGAACATCGAACCACATCTTGGGTTGCTTTTCTTGCCTATTATGCTACACACGGAAGCGTAAAGCGATAAGAGTTGGTTGACACTGCCATGTTTACATAAGGCAACACCGGCAATGGACATTGCCTAAAAGCAAGTAGCCTAGTTTTCTTTTGTGCAAAAAATCCTCATTCACCAGTCGATCACCGCCTGCGTGTCCTTTTTTTTGTTACGACCTTAAACATGATGGGCGACAAAATAATTTGACCATGTTAGGAGTCAGGGGCCGTATGCACAAAGATTTTCGCTCATATGTGGTCTTCGCCATAAGCTTGCCGCCTTCGATAATATTATGTGCAGCATCACAATTGGCCAGGATTTGCTCCTACGAAAGTGTAAGAGCTTTTTGGGATGTGAGAGCAGATGTCGTTTTTAAGACAAAAATCACTGTCTTCCTCAACTTTATTAATGTGATAGCATTATAGTGAACAGCCGCCGACCTTCACAATTGATGCCTACTCCAAATACAGGTGACAGATTGTCCAGGCTGTCCAACCAAATGCATGGGTTGGCTGATATAGGTAATGTTATCGTTTTAGAATATCTCAGAGGTAGTACGAGGGCCCGTGAGATTTTAGCAAAGCTATAACTGTATTTAGCCTAGATGCCGAAAAGGCGGTGTTACGGGATTATAGGAAGTATAAGCATCGCCGGTACACAGAAGTCCCAGGTGGACACACACATGCACCCGCTCTCTTCGCCTGCTCTCTCTTGATTCAACGGCGTCTAGTTTTCTTAATGTATTTGTGAATATTGACCCGTGAACTTGTTTGTCTGTTTCGGATGACCACTTTTCACCGTATAAAAAATTTTCTCGCTCAGCGCGGGACGCATCCACGCGTGTCGGGGCTTCTTGAGTGTTGTGCCCGAACCTTGTGTAGTCTGATTTTATGTATGCGTGACGCCAATGGTGTAGAACTTTCTGGAAGACACGAGGGCACCAGCAATTACTCTGGAACCTTCGACGACTGATGTGTAAGAGCCAGCACTCTTGACGCCCTGATCAGATTTTCGAAGATCACCGACTGTGTTGGCCACTGTGGCCGTTCTTTCAGTGTAGCCTGTGTTTGAGGGCACAAGATTGCCCAATAAAACGCTAGTTTCGTCATTCCCAGTTTTGCTGCATTCTTCACCGTCACTATTACGTGACATCTGGTGCATGTGCTAGCGCGTTCATGCACCGAACGACCCCGCAAAGCCACGATCTCAGGCCGAAGCCCGAGGACAACACCAACGTCGCCAAAGAGGAGGAGGAGGATAAACATTTATTGAAAAAAAGAAAGGACAAGCAGGTGTCTTTCTGCTTGCTCGGGATGCGCCCTTAGACCAGGGCTCCTGCGGCTGTTGCTGTCTCCTGGGCCCGCCGCACCAGTTGCTAATGGTTACGAGGGTCCGAACTAGTCAGCACGGCCTCCCACTGCTCGGGTGTGGGGTTGGGTATTTGCGGGGCCACCTTCACGTTGGGGCACGCCCATGTGGTGTGATATAGGGAGGCGTAATCATTACAAAAGGGACATCTGTATGAATATATTGTAGGGCGTATTGCGTGCAGTCTGCTTAAATGGGGGTATATAGTGGCTTGTAGTTGTCGCCATGTTACGGCGTCTTCACGTGATAGGGTCTTGTGTGGAGGTGGGTATTGTCGTCTGTTCAATCTGTGGTCTTGTAGTATGGCGTTGTATTGTAAAGGTACGGGCTCCATGGATGCGGCCGTATCTCTCTCTTGTGGCGCCCGGGAGGCATGAGCTCGGGCTACAGCGTGCGCACGCTGATTTCCACGGAGGGACTCGTGTCGTGGAGTCCACACTATTTCAACGTCCGGGAATGTGGAGGCTTGTTTGAGAAGTCGGTGGACGATTGAAGATATTCTGCCTCTCGCGTAGCTACGGCAAGCTGCCTGGGAGTCAGTAATAATTGTGACGTACTCGTTGGTCAGACTAGAGGTGATGGCCAAGACGATGGCTGTCTTCTCCGCTACGAGGGCGCTGGCAGTGCGGACCGTCATCGAGACCAACTCTTGAAGGTTATAATCTACAACGCTGGCCGTCATGGCTGCTTTTTGGGGATACTGCGCGGCATCTTTGTTTAATGTAGTGGGGAGACTGCCATATTTTGTCTGTAGAGTTTTTTCGCGAGCTTGGCGACGATCGGCATGATGTTCCTGGTGCATGCTTCTGGGGATAGGGGCTACCTTGATGTGCTCCCGGAAGTTGGGGCGAGACGGATTGCTTGTTCGTGGCCTTTGCCGTGTGTGGGGTAGCGAAGGCGCGCTAGGACTGTTCTTCCTGTTGGTGTGAGGGCTAGGCATTCTCATTGGCTTTTGAGGTGGGCGTGTATAATTTCTCTTATAGTAATATAGCCTCCTAGCACTTCAAGCTTGAGTGTCGCTGTTCCCGTTGGTAGGCCGAGCGCTTGCTTGTAGGCTTTCCGAAGAAGTACGGCTAATTGATAAATCTCCTTGGGAGTGAGGGGCAAGTACGGGGCAGCGTAGGCAATGCGGCTGATTATCAGGGCCTGGACGAGCTGTATTAGGTCGTCTTCTTTCAGTCCGTATTATTTAATGGTGATGCGCCTGACCATTCACACGATTTGGAAGGTGGTCTGCCTGAGACGTTGGATGGTACACATCCAACAAATCCAAGATCAGCGAGCTAGCCGCAGGCTGCAAGGACGGCCCCCGGTGTACGGAATTCTGCCTGATACTACCACGAAGACCGTGGCCAGCTCAACAACCACATTGGCAGTCCCAGCGTCAGCCATCATGCTTAAACAACCCGGATGAGTCCCCTACCTTCCGTGAAATTATATCGGCGGATCCGGAAACCTGGCTCTAAACCTTCGAAAGGGTCTCAACCTTCAACAACTGGACCTCTGAGGATAACCTACGCGATGTGTACTTCTCATTGGAAGGTGCCGCGAGGACTTGGTTCGAGAACCGGGAGTCCACCCATAGAACGTGGGACCTGTTCCGTAGTAACTTCCTGAGGACTTTCACGAGCGTTATCCGTAAAGATAGAGCCGATGTTCAGCTGGAAATTCGAGGACAACTACCGAATGAGACCATCGCCAGCTTCACAGAAGAGATGACCCGTCTTTTCCGGCACGCCAACCCGGAAATGTCCGAAGAGAAAAATGTCCGCTACCTGAGGCGAGGCGTAAAGCAAGAACGCCGGACTGATGCGCAACCCACTGAAGACCGTAGCTGATTTCTTGACAGAGGCAACAACGAGAAAAAAGACGGAACCCTACATTCCTGCATCGGTTATGGTCGAAAGATCACCCCCCCCCCCCCGAAGAAGGACGTATACCCTCTCCCACGAATTGACGCATTGGATCGGCTCTGCAACGCTAAATATTTCTCGTCGATCGACCCCAAGTCTGGCTACTGGCAAATAGAAGTTGACGACAAAGGCGGTCTCGAAAAGACCGCCTTCGTCACCCTAAACGGCCTCTACGAGTTCAAGGTTATTCCATTTGGAATGTTTTCGGCGTCTGCGAAATTTCAGCGCGTGATGGACACGGTTTTAGCAGGATTGAAGTAGCAGACCTGTCTTGCTTACTTAGATGACGTCGTAGGTCTTGCCTGAAATTTCGACGATCACCTAAGACGGCTTGAGACAATTCTAGAGGCCATCAACTCATCAGGGCTAACTCTGAAGCGGGAAATGTGCCGCTTCGCTTACGATGATCTTCTATTCCTAGGCTGCCTCAACAGCAAATCTGGAGTCCACCCCGACCCATCAGAAGACAGCTGCAATCACAAAGTTCCCGTAGCCCATCGACATGAAGGCAGTACGTAAATTTCTTGGCATGTGCCCCTACTACAGGTGCTTTGTCAAGGGCTTTTCACGTATCGCTTAGCCGTTGACATATCTAACTAAATTTGATGTCGAGTTCAAGTGGAACACGCCGCAGGCCAACGCATTTCAAGAACTCAAACGGCGCACGCAGTCGCCTCCGGTACTTGCGCACTTCGACGAGGACGCTGATACCGAAATAAACATTGACGCCAGCAGCATAGGCCTCGGTGCCGTACTAGCCCAGAGGAAAGACGGAATTGGACGGGTGATAGCTCACACTAGCCGGTCACTGTCAAAAGCGCAAGGCAATTATTTTAACGACCGAAAAGGGATGCCTCGCCATCATTTGGGCTACAGCGAAATTCCGCTTTTATCTATATGGCAGGCCATTCAATGTAGTCAACGACCATCATGCTATCTGTTGGCTAGCGAACTTAAAGGACGCTTCAGGACGGCTGGCGTGGTGGAGCCTCTGACTGCAAGAATATGACATCACTGTAACCTACAAGTTCGGACGAAAACACTCTGATGCCGACTGCCTATCACGCGCCCCCATTGACACGCCGCCGCAAGACAACGAGGAAGACGACGGCTTCCTTGGAATAACAGGCGCGGAAGCCTTCGCTGAACGGCAACGAGCAGGCCCGGAGCTAAGTCAGAAGGGAACACCGGTGTTGTCCTTAGGGCGTTTAAGCGAGGATTGCCTTCGTCTTCGCTTCCAAACAACGTACTAGTCAAAAAATACCTTATTCCCAGTCCGTGCCTTTCTGTTCCCTCAACACTCCGGCCAGAAGTACTGCACACCTTACATGACAATCCGACCACTGAGCACCTCGGATTCTCCCGGACGCTATCGCGGATACAGGAAAAATACTACTGACCGCGCCTGATCGCCGACGTCGCCTGTTACGTCAAGACATGCCGTGACCGTCATCGGCGCAAGACACCACCGACAAGGCCAGCGGGATTACTACACCCGATCGAGCCTCCTTGCCGACCATTTCAGCAGATCGGGGTGGGCTTGTTGGGACCCTTTCCGACCCCAACAGCCGGAAATAGGTGGATCGTTGTGGTGACGGACTACCTCACCCGCTTCGCTGAAACGAAAGCTCTGCCGAAAGGTAGCGCAGCCGAAGTGGCGAAATTCTTCGTCGAGAACATCCTGCTGCGACATGGCGCCCCAGGAGTCCTGATCACCGACAGAGGAACGGCCTTTACAGCGGAGCTTGCCCAAGCCATTCTACCAAACAGCCAGACAAGCCACAGGAGGACAAATGCCTACCACCCGCAGACGAACGGTCTTACGGAGCGCCCGAACAAGACCCTCGGCGACATGCTAGCAGTGTACGTAGACGTCGAGCACACGACCTGGGATGCCGTCCTGCCGTACGTAACCTTCGCTTACAACACGGCGGTGCAAGAAAGAACGCAGATCACGCCGTTAAAGCTGGTTCACGGCAGGAAACTGACGACGACTCTCAATGCCATACTGCCGCACGTAGCCGACGAAGAAAATCTTGACCTCGGTACCTACCTTCAGCGCGTCTAAGAAGCCCGAAAGCTCGCCCGCCTGCGGATCAAGAACCAGCAGAGGACCGAGAGCCGACACTACAACCTTCGACGCCGTTAAGTCGAGTACCAGCCCGGCGACCGCGTTTGGGTTTGGACCCCGATATGCCAGACGGCATTTTGCTATCACAGCAGCGCCGCTCACTACCTGAAATAGTCCATGTTGTGTGGCTTCAGCCGTTCTACCAGCGCTAAGCAAATTTGGGACTTTACATCGCTGAACGTTGACCTTTTTTTGGACTGTGTTACTTTGGACTTTGGACTTTGCTTCTTTGTTGTTTTGATGGTTTTGTTTATTAGGTGTCTGTTTTTAGCTTTCCTGTTTGGTTTGCAGCATCGGGACGATGCTTTTTGAGAGGGTGGCATTGACAACTGTACTTGTTCGTCTTTTTCGGGTGACCGTTTCTCACCGTCTAAGAAATTTTTTGGCTCAGCGCGGGTCGCGTCCGCACGTGTCGGGGGTTTCTCGAGTGTTATCGGTGGTTCTTTTTGCTGTCTGTTGTCACCGAAACTTGTGTAATCTGATTTCATGTATGCGCCACGCATATGGCGTAGAACTTTCTGGAAGAAATGCGGGCACCAGCGATTACTCTGGAACCTCGGAGGACTGATGTATGAAAGCCGACGCGCTTGAGACCCGCTCATCAGGTTTTCGACGATCACCGACTGTGTTCGCCGCTGTCGCCGTTCTTTGAGTGTAGGCTGTTTTTCAGGGCCAAAGTTCATCCAATAAATCGCTAGTTTCGTCATTCCCAGTTTTGCTGCTTTCTTCACCTTTACTACTACGTGACAATATTACGTTGGTTGTTATTTTGAGGGAATGAAATTTTCATCATTTTTAGCGACTCCCATACTTTACCAGGGTTCATGTTTTTCGTTTTCATGTCACAACAAATTTCCCTCACATTCCTTCAAAATTTAACCCGAATACAGTATTTATTTTACAATAGCTGTGGTCTCATGCTGCGTTCTTGCTCGTGCTTACTTTAAGCACACCATGTTTTGGCACATCTTTTCTGGTGTATGCTAGTTTCCTTACGTGAAACGTGATGCTTGTAGAATTAATAGGTTCAGTTTAAAAGATAATCATAATTTGACTATTACAGGATCTCTGACGAGGACAGCAACCTGGACGAAGGGGAGAACCGGCCGTTTGAAGGCAACACTGCCACGTCGGAGAACTTAGAAATGTCTGAAGCCGAATGTGACCGAGACTTTCAGATATATTCTAAAAAGGGTATGTCGCTCTGGTTACAAAGCCGTGTTCTCTTTTTTTTTTCTTTTCGTGCTTGGTGTGACCACAGAGTTTCCTACAAAAATTAGTAGAGGCTACTCAAGTGTTGGTGTCTACGGGAGCTATAGGCATTGTAGTCCGGAGCATGGGAATGATAGTTATTTAATAGGTTTGCCTAAACTTTGCCCCTCTTGCTTTAAATAGCTTTGTAACTTTGCAAAGTTATCAGTTAAAACAAGATATTGCGTTATATACGCAGCAATTAGCAAGGATTATGCATGTGCGCAAAGTTTTATTGTCTGTTGCGTTTTGAGGTGAAAAAAAGAAACACTATGTAAACGCCACGTACTGTAGGAATAGAAGTTATGCGAAGCATTTTGCAGGTAGCTGGTTATAGCGCCGACCCTGCGTCGGAGCACCTCAACATGCTCTTTGACTCTCTCGATTACTTCGAGCAGATGCTCGTTGTGGAGTTCACACGTACCGAGGGTCAGAAACAGCGCGGGCCTTCCATAGCTGTTCGATCATTGTCCCCTTCCTCTGTGTCAAGTAGTACCCAAGTCGCATGCCATGCTCGAGATGCTCAAGTAAATCTCTGGGAAACGCCATGTCCGAGTTAATGCATTTCTCGACGAAGCTTGGGTCTTCCAAGTGCTTCATTGTGAGTTTCAGGAGTGGTTGGCATGCGTGAGGTGGGAAATTTGCTTTTGAATAGCTGTTCATAAGGAAGAAAGCACCATCCGGTGTTCCGCAGCCGGCATACCCAGATCTTCTTACGCGCACTTTCTGGCTAGGCGCAAGTAGTACGCGAGAATTAGAGGCAAGAGTCAGATGACGGCACAAAAGGACGGACGGGCGGATGGACGGGTAGATTCGAAGTGCCTGAAGTTCGCAAAGAATGCTTCGCGTTAAAAAAAGATTGCATGAGTAATGGCCCGTAAAGGGAGAGAGAGCCCAGTAAATAACGCTGACAGAACATATACGAAGCCAGAAGTGTGAATATACTACGAAGTCATGTGTTAACTTTCATTCCCGTGGTAGCAGGACAATCTCAGTTCAACGGGTATTTCTAGTAATGTCTAGTATGTAACTGTTTGTTATTATGCACGACACGCCACGTTAGTTGAACTGCACAACCAGGAAAGTCACGTGTCTAGTATTCATGTGACGTGTGCTTTATTGTGCAGCCACTATGCCTAACATATAAAACCAGGAAACCATGAGTAAACGAGTAACTCCTCTGAATTCAATATTTATCATTGTCGCTGTTCTGCATTGTACTGCTTATTATTCGTTTCTCATAAATAGATTGTAAAGGAGAGTTTTAGGTGTTGAATGTAGGCAGCCACAGTCAAAATTATTCTCGCGCGAAACAATAAATAAAATAAAAATAGAAAAGTTTGTCGCCCTACAATGGCTATTGCCCTAGCGATGACAACACCACAAGAACGAAGCATAAAACAATTAATTCACTCCGTGGTCTTGTCTTTCTAGCTGACACTATACAATTTGTCATGAACGAACGGGCCCAGCAGTCGGCGTTCTTAATTTAATGGCTATTTGATTCCACAGCCAGAGTGGTCTATAGGTAAGCCACGCAGTTGAGAATAATCAAGATTTCTACAGTGTCAATACTGAGAACCCCGACATTGCTTCGCCATAAGGGCGAAGCAATGAATGCGAAAGCAAAATGTAAGAATATTGCACAAAGTGTGACTCGAAGCTGTAGTGGCAGTATGAGTTGAAGTAAACGTAAGCCGACTAAGTGAAGACGAGCTGTTGCGCTAGGGGTCCTCTGTTTGAATCCTGCCACTGGACAATTTAATTTCTTTAAAGTCAACGTCTTTCTTAACTATTTACTACGACTTTTCCGCAGCGGGTATGTTTCAGACCTCCTGCCTGGGCCGATCACGGATGTATAGTGCACAGCTGCGCCAATAAAATTACATCATTTTCAGGTTTTAGCTCTGGTATTGTCTCGCACTTTAAATATTTAGGTATGAGACGATTTGAGGTAAAAGGCATGCGCTGTCGGTATTTTGTTTCATGACATTTGTTCGTAGGATGGCATTCTCAAAATTTTTGAATAATTGTGTCACGAATGCAAGCGCTGGCATGAGCAACATTAGTGATAGAATGGTGTGGCAATATAACCCGCATATAGCGCTTGTCATGTAGCATGGCATATAGCATACATATACCTAAATGCTATATACGGAACCTCATGGTGATGACGACGCCAAAAATTCGCTTGGAGTGTACATATAGTTGATATCGTAATAATAATGTGTGCGACAACTTTGACGGAAGTATCGTTAAACGCTCTCAAAGAAAGATGGATGCATACCAAGGCAGACGCGCTTCCGCAATAAAAACACAAGGAGCGCACTGTTCTTCGAGCAGGAGGTAAATGAAGAAGACATCGAACGCTAGTGAATTATGTAGAAAATTAAAACACACGCACACGAAAGGTGTGCTTCTGGCGAAATTTTCTTCACCTGCTTTTCATGACTCCACTAGACTGCTCGGCTGCTAGACCGTATGTGGCTAGGAAAAAGCCTGTTTTATTTGTCGGATATTATTCTCCTTCATAGCAGTTATCCAGCCATCGTAAACGTTAGATTGCAGGGGCCGAACTTCTTTGAAACTACGAAGCCGAACTTTTCGTTCGTAGATACTATCTGTCATTCGCCGGTCGCCTTCGAAAATCTAACGTTTCGCTAGCATTGCTCCTACGAAGAGTTCTACCGTAACAACGTTTTAACGCGATAGCGTTAAGGAGCTCGTATCGCAAAAAAGCCGGTGTCGTCGGCGTCGGTGTCGGCGTAAGCGGCGTTGGCCGTGAGAGATAAATACCAGAGGGCACTTCATAAACAAAAAACATCTTGCAAGATGGGCTGGTGGGAATCGAACCAGGGTCTCCGGAGTGTGAAACGGAGACGCTACCACTCGGCCTAGAGGTTTTTTTTTTTTCTTTATTGCAAATTTTTTTGCAATAAAAAAAAAAAACTCTGCCACGAGGTCGTTCGTTAGAAACGGGACAAAATCGCCTCTAGTGAATGCGGTGTTGCCTTAGAAACGAGCCGTAGAAAGTTATACTGCGATGTATATCGGTAATTATGACCATGTCTCTTACAGAAGTCGCAGTTTCACGAGTAGCCAAGTACGTTTCCGCTACATTTCTTCTGCGCTCTGCGCACACGCAGCGTCATCTTGCGGCAAACACAGAAGACCCCCTCCTCGCAATGTACGGCGCTGCTCCAACACGTGGCGCGCCACTCGCCCCATGATCGCGTCCGCCTTCATGGCGCGTCGGGGCCCGGCTATCTGTGCCGATCGCGACGTTTGGCTGGCGTTGCGCGTTTGAGTAGGCGGTGCGAACGGGGTGCGATAACGCTATCGCGTTCCACTCTTGAAGGCGAAGCTTAAGCGTCCTCCAATTTTTTGTAAACGCGAGTCATGAGCCAATATTTCTGAAGTAGTTTATATGAACCTTGTAAGAACAGGAACTAGCATGCCATTGCAAGGAACTCATCATTAGTAAAAATTGCCTGGCAGTTACCAATAGTTTTGGCAAGCGAGAATGTTTGCGTATGTGGGTCAAAGGGCCACATTTATCCGCGCATTCTTATGTTTGGTACACTAGAGCTATTAGTGAGAACCACCTCAGGCAAAATGTGACAGCAGACACAGTATCAAACGTAGCTGGCTGATGACAAAAAAAATCACAGTGTCTTTTAAGATTTTTCTTAAGAGGTGAACGGCGAAAGCCTATACTCTTCCTCTTATCATTCGCCTATTTATATTTGCTTCTCTCTTTCTTTTCCTCTTTCTCTTCTTTGTCTTTCTTTTTACTTCTTATCTTCACGTATTTCTTCTTTCTTCGTTCCTTACGTTTTTTTTGTCTTACTTTCTTCTTTTCCATCATATGTTTGCCTCTTTCTCTTTATTCATTTCTCTGTACTTATTTCTGTTTCATTGTTCTATTTTAGTCATTACTGTTCATTACCAAGCATATTTAGTCATTTCTAATCAATTGTAGTCATTACAATTCCTCGTTAGACATATTGGTCATTTCATAGTCATTACAAGTCATTTCAACCCGTCGTGGTTGCTCAGTGGCTCTTGTGTTGTGCTGCTAAGCACGAGGACGCGGGATCGAATCCCAGCCACGGCGCCCGCATTTCGATGGGGGCGAAATGCGAAAACACCCGTGTACTTAGATTTAGGTCAAAGAACCCCAAGTGGTCGAAATTTCCAGAGTCGTTCATTACGGCATGCCTCATATTCAGAAAGTGACTTTGGCACGTAAAGCCCCATAGTAGAAGTCGTTTCAGTCATTATTAGTCATTACTATTCACTAGTACACATATTTAGTCATTGTAATCAATTGTGGTCATTACAAGCCGTCGTTAGACATATTGGTCATTTCGTAGTCATTAGTAGTCATTACAAGTCATTAGTAACCATTTTAGTCATTACTACTCATTATTAACCTCTACCAATGTCTATTATAACGTTATCATTCACTGTCACTGTCACTATCAATAATTTTTCATTCTGTAATCTGTCTTCATATGGCGTGATGACGCTTCGGCGGACACTCCGGCGGTCAGGTCTGCTGACAGAAACTTCACCATGAGCCTAGAAAGCATTATGCCTTAATATCGCGCGAAATCACAACTTTGTGAATTTTGTTCCAGAGATATTTCTGACTGGGCTCTTAAGCTGCGGAGGTTCTAGGATGTAGTACACAATAGTGATCATGAACGTATGATTTGTCGAGGAGGCCAGCCGACAAGAAGTCTTACGAAACGATTCGGCCTTATATTTCCACAGGCAGTGGGTCGAAGGGATATGCAATAAGACACGCCTTCATTGCGTATACTTGAAAAAAAGTCACAGTTTCGCCCGTAAGCTAAATCATTGATCGCCGTAGCAAATTATCAGATAGCTATGCGAAGTACAGATAGTAGTTTCATCCACTGTATAAACTTCGAAATATTCGCTTACTAACTAAATTAACATAGATGGTCTCAGCGCGCACAGGCGAACAACAGCACATCACTCTCGATGAAAGCGGACACTCGCTGTCAAAATGCTTGCGTGAGGAAGCGTGGCAGCAGTAGCGAGCGAAGTGGCCTTCGTGTTGTCTATCTCTTCAACGCAAACTGAGCGGCGAGAACAGAGCACACACAAAGATACGAGCTTTGTGAACACTGTGAAGACTGTGCAGATTGCTTTCAAGATAGAGCGCGCGCGACCGTGCGTGACCGCGAAATACGCAGTAGGTGTCGGAGTTAGCACCGCCCCCCTCCCTCCACTTGGGACCCCGCGCGCGACGAAAGACGGCGCGCTGCTTCCCCACTTTCCTCCCAAGCGCACGTGCGATTGAGTTGCGATCGTCGGCTCTCCTCGCGCTTGGTCGCGCAATACGCAGTTGCCGCGGGAGTACAACGTCGCCCCCTCTCCCACCCTCCCCTCGGGGTCTTTCGCGCGACGGAAGATGACGCGTTTCCTTCCCGCTTTTGCCATTCCGCACGCCAGATGGAGCCATGATCGTTGGCTCCCCTCGCGCCCTTTCACTTGCACGTACAGCTTACGGCGCGCGGTGACGGTGTTATCGCCCTTGGGCGTTGTACGGAACACCACGGTGACGGCGACGCCGAAGGCAAAAATATGTCTAGAGTGTCCGTATAATTGCTATAGCAATAAAATGTCGCGAAGAAGCGTGCTGACCCGCTGCGGTAGCCTAGTTATGGCTTTGCGCTGCTGAGCTCGAGATCGCCGCTTCGATCCTTGCCACTATGTCCGAATTTTGCTGGAGGTGAAATAAAAACGTTCTTGAGCTTAGATAAAGTAACACGTTAAGAGCACTCAGGTGGTCAAAATAAATTCGGATTCCCCCACTACGGTGTGTATCATAATAAGATTGGTTACTGCTAGAAAAACTCAAGAATAATTTCATTTTAATGTGCGTTGCGACCACTACTTAGATCACAGTAATTAAACAATACTATACCGATATTGCGGGTATCAGAATTAGAGATATAAAATTTGATGAATTTGTGAGGGGCGTGAGAAAAACTGGCTTCTTTTTTACACTGGAGCTGTTAGAACCTCACTGGGTTTTTCATTGCGTCCGCAGCTTCACCGAGCTGGGGGAGAGAAAGCTGAGAGAGAGTGAAAGCAGAGTATAAAAACAGCATCACGCAGCGTAGCGACGCGGTGAGGTTGTGTGGAGGCTAGCGGGGAAGAAGGAGCGGCACGCATGCGAGCGAGAAATGCGGCCCCGACGCGTGCCCTCTCCTGTGGCGCGCGAGGCAGGGTGGTCAGGTGAGGAAGGAGGGGCGTTCTTCTCCAGCGGCTGCTAGGGTGCCTGGGTGTCCTCCTCGCCCGCCGCTCCGTGCAGAGTGTAAAACCCCTTAAACTTCGTAAAGTAGTGACACTCTCCTCCTCTGCCTTCCCTCTTCCTCGTTTCTCCTCTCTTTCGCGCTCCCTCCTCAACCATGGCGCCGCCTACAGTGCTCGAGCGTAGCAACGGCGCTAACACGCGCTCCTCGCCCTCCGTACAGGCTTCACGAGCAAAAATGGCGCTGATGCATGGTGCGAGGGCCCACGTAATGCTATTAGGCCAATAGCGACGCTGCGTCGGCCTCGGCCAGAGCGCACGAGGAGGAGGCGGCATTCTTCAAAGCGTGGCACTACTTTACGAAGTTTTTAAGGGGCTTTAGCAGAGGGAAGACAACCGCGCCGTCTACTGCGGCGTTGGCCACGCTAATCGCGGATGCTGTAGTAGACGCCTTTGGCAGACGCCGTAGGGACGCGTTGCCGGCGCTCGTGTGTCTTGCGTGCGGTTTGGGACTACACATGCATATGCGGTTTGGGACTACATACCGCCCGTGTTGTGCTTGTGTGTTCTCTTCCGCTGTCCCCGTCTTTACTTGTGGTCGATATGATATGAAGTAAACTCCAACTAGGCCAAACTAAAGTTCTTTTGGAGGTTTGGGACTACTTTACTGGCTTTCCCCCCCCTCCACTGGTCTCTGTTCGCGATAGCAGAGCAACGTATAATTTTTTCAGAAAAATACGAAAAATTGAGAAGACTATTGTGCACAGAGCTATGAAAAAATTGACACATTTACTTATTTATTTCTTTAACAAAAAAAAGAATATAATTGTTACATTATTGCAATACAAAAGTCCCAGCAGAGCTTCCAGGTTCAAAATCTAGACACGATTTCACGTCAACGCATTGATTTCACATCAAAGCGCCAAGACCGACATTTCCAGCAATCTGTGTCCGACTCATTTCCGCTTGACGCGTAAACGCTACGCTGTGCAGAGAACGAAGCCTTCCGGATACTGAGATTTGAGTGCACGTACACAAGTTTTTGCACACGATCCCCTGTGAGCCTGTTGTGTAGCTTGGTGTGTACATTTCTAAACACGGACCAATTTCTTTCACATGCCGCGGAAGATGGGGAAATGTGCACTATGTGACAGGCTCAGGGGCTCAGGGGTTGGTTGCAGGAAAATCCTTGCCACCACGTGGATGAATTCAGGTGCTTTTAGAGACGTTAAAGGAGTCGCATCGCAGCAGACGAATTCCACGGGGAAGCTCAGCTTTTTCTTTTTGTTTTATCGTGGTTTAAAAAAAAATAACCTGTTCTTTTTTCTGAAAGTTTCAATGTCTTTTTCAACCGCTTATATCTCTGACCAGCAGCATGGAGAAAACATGTCACAGCTCACTCTATAACTGCGGAGTTGTCTAAAACTCTCAATACTAAGTCCTCAGTTTCATTACATGACCAAATGGCTGCAAGTACATTTCTCAGTTCATATAAATGCTACTCGCATAATATCATTTCATGGCAACATTTGATGCTATATTTCTAGGGTATTTAACTTTGTGTCGAGCAAATCAATATTGCTGAATCAGGAGTGGCGCTTGTTTTTAGGAGCAAGCTTTGCCTCCAGCCTGTCTTCAATTTCTTCAATAAAAGTCGCGGCACTAGCAGAAACTGTCACATCAGGTGCACGGCAGACTTCGTAGGGATTGAAAAGTCTCCTATGCAAGCTCAGCTGATTGTGCTAAACAAAAAACGCGCTCAAAGAAATAACAATACGCTTAAATTATTTTTCGCTTGTTACGCTGCCTTGTTCTTTTTCACTGTCGCTTTGCTTTTTACTGCACATATGTGTCGTTATTTTCTGTATTTATCCCCAGATGTCATAATTACCATGTTAATGCCCCCCTCCCCTTACACTATGCTCCGATAAGGATCATAAGGAGCCTGTACCGTACTGTCAATAAAATGACTCATGTTCTAGAGCAATAAAAGAATGGTACAATCTGTTAAAGAAAGCGTAGCCCAACACTGCTATGACAAGAATAGACCCAATGACTCCTCTGGAGCTGCAGCTGGTGGAACCGGTATGCGCTGAGAGTATGAACAGAAACTTTAACGCCCTCGAAACTTCAGGTAGTGCAAGAACGTGCCAGCAACTTCTAAAATAGTTCCACCACGACGTCTCGATCTCAATGCGGTGGTGATATGAGTGAGCTAGACGTTCTATAGTAGAATCTACATATTGCTGTCGTGAAGTCGCAAAAATGGGAACAAATGTTCTAGGCACATCGCGTTCAAAGTTCATTGCCCTGAAATTCTGAAAGTGCGCTCCTGTTTTATCTCGTTTGCAGGCCGAAACCTCTCGCTCGTGCAGTACGGAAAGACGAGACCCGCGCACGCCGTGTCCTACGTGACGTACCACTGAGACGTCGAGCTGAAGTGACTGCGCATATGGATGAGAGATCATCGGTCGATGCCCGAGTGTCACCCGGATTCCAACGTCTTAAAACGGCGCCCAGGAGAAATCCCCCAGACGGATGCTTCAGCTCAAGCAGATGGCCGTGCTGGTGCACGCGACTTGAACGCCGTATTGCATGCAATGTGCTCACTCGTGAACAACTACTGTGATAAGTGAGTGGAAGGGGTCGAGCTGTTCACACCAGAGCCATCGACGGGTCCTGTGTCCGCGGCGAGCGAAAAAAAAAGAACAATGAAGAAGAGAATCAAAAAAGTACTTCTGTGAAGTTTGTGAACGTTGTTGAGACGCCGCGTTTAACCGGTTCCACTGAGCGGACGTGTGTTTTTATTGTATTTCACTGTTCGAAACGACCCTTACGGAGTGAGCGAGGAACACTGCAGCGCCGCCTTGAGCTTTGCGCTTGCTTGCCAGCGTTGGGTCATCTGTTGTGCTTCCATAAAGACGACGTGACAGCGCGCCCACTTGTAAAAACAAGACACAAGAAAAAAAAAACCGGTAACTCAAGCACAAGGTGCTGAGCTTGTTCACAGTTTGTTGTTGGACGTTTCAACGTTTGTAAAACTTACCAGAAGCACATGAACGATTATATAGAAAAAGATCGTGTGTGTCACGTAAAGTGATGTGTTGGACTGCAAGTTAGAGATGCATTTCCGTACATTTTATGTGCAGAACATATAGAAGAAACGAGAGGAATTTCTCCTTCCCGCACATCTCCCGCGTTAAAATACATCATGTGTTAATGCTATCGAAACTGGAAAGATCTCTGTGAAACTTTTTTTCACCAACTGGTCTGCTCAAATAGCACGTTCTTTTTGTGCGATCATTATTTGTAGTCTTGTGTCACCCAGAAGGAAGCCTGTTGGTCTTCTTTATTACGAAATGTTGATGCCGCACTTGGTGGTTAGCGCTGTTATCAAGCTGTTTCTATCCTTGAAAACTGCCAATCATTATAGACTCATCGCTGACCGTCAGTGTCAACAGCCCCGAAAATTGTACCCTGCCGTTATGCGCAGGCAATGTACCAGTGCAAAGAGATTGGAGATCGAAACCCTAAGGACGCGCTTACGATGACTTGTGCCAGCACACACTAACAGCCTAAAAGATTGTGCGCTTTGTTCACGAGTGTTAACGTGTTTATGATGTTGTCTTGCCATTTTTTACGTTTGTTGACATCGAACGCAGAGGCAGCATTTACAGTAAAGTGATTTGGAAAATTCCTTTTGGAGAATAGTGTTGTCCTTGCATTTTCAGCATCCCAGCAACGTGAACACCAAACGTAATAGCATTGTGCACCACTGTAATTTTGTCTCTACTTCGCAGCTAAAGAAAGAGGTCATGGTTCTTGCTTGAGCTTTACGATGCAGCCAGGTACCCTATTACCTCGAAAATAAGCCGACGTAGGCCTAAACGACGTCCGATTTCTTTTTATTTCTATCTTTGTCTATTACTTAAGATTTCAGGGAGGCGAGTTAAAGAAAGAAGTAATTCAAAGCTGGAGCATAATGGAATATGTATATGCCTATGACGAAAAATATGCCGCCGAGAAATATTAAATCAGTGTGTGGTCGGGTTCTTACGTGCATGTCATAAAACTTTACATACTACACAAAAGCATCGCTTGGAATCAATTTATCGAGAGTGAATGAAGCATCTAGCAATTAAATTGAGCCCTTTTCTGATGAAAAATGAGGGGGTTTCACCCCAATTCTCATAGCTTAATCAAAGAAAACAAATGTGGCAATTTCTATTGCATCACATGAAGATACAACGCATGCGCGCTTATGCCTGCTTTCTTTATAGAATTCCTTCAACATCACGCGCTTAATATATTGTGACCATGGTTTCTCCTGTTTCGATTTCTTCGTTTTTCTAGTCGCAAAGCGACGACAGACACCACTGTAGACACACCTTTGGAGAACATTTTTCACTAAATATTACAACTAATTTTTAGGTTTTTTTATATTAATGCGGCAACATCCTGTTAAGCATCTATCCCCGAAGTGTGCGCTTCGCCAGGGGGATTTATGGTCCCAATTGTCTTGGCGAAGGCAAGTAAACAATGTAACATTGTAGGAAATCGTAGAAACGAAAAAAAAACATGAAACAAAGGTGATAAAATAAAAATTTTGTTCGATTTGAAGACAATAACTTTTATGTTTCTTTTCATAAAACTCGCTGTTCATTTTTCGGCGGCACAATTAGAAGGCTATTTCGTTTCCTTCCTCATTCAACACATTTCTTACGGAAATTCTTTATGGCCAAGGCAAAGCCGCTTTTTTTTTTTTGTTCTGTGGAAAGTGAACGAGCATGTGCTGCGTCCTTTTTAGTGGTAAAAAAACTGCCCTGCGAAAACTTTCCGCATCGTAAGGCAAGTCTAGTCATGGAAACATTGCAACGAGGCATACCATCCATGGTCATTGACCATCTAGTCATTGAAACGTCACCATGTTGCACTGCCCACTTGGTCATCGTAGTGAATTTTAGGCGTTTGAAATCTTTCGGCTGATTTTCTGTGTTTTTCCAGAATGACCCACGTTCTTATGAACACGACCATAAATGCAGTCGCCACAATTCCCGATCAGAGAGATCACACGTTTATTAATTTTCTTTCTGAACGCAATTTGCCTACAAAATTCAGGAACATGAAATGGTGCCTTTCCATTTGTGTCACAGAAAGCATGTATAACGTTGATATGCTGTAATATGTACATTGTTTATAAAAGATGGTTCATTAAAACATGTGACGTTGGTTCTGTGAGTTCTTGGTGAAATTGATCTCTAATTATTGTTTTGGGCTTCACTCAAGGGGAGCGTATATTTTGCTGTCAAAAGAGTTAAAAGACCCCAATTTAGGCTGCTGCGTCTGGCTGTCAGACCGAACACGATGATGGTGGTCACATTCGACCTCGAATCGTTGTCCCTATCACGTCGTCGTCAGGCCACCTAACGGCCACCAGCACCGCTGCACTTATCGCGCAGCCGACGCTCTGCGCCCCAAAATGCTGGCTTATGATAGCACAGAGTTTCAGCCCACAAAGTATTGCCAATGAGCGCATCTCTGTTCACTTTAATAAAGCGATAAACCACATCCAGTGTGCGGCTGTGTCATTATGAAGGCCTGGCGAAGCGTGGCAATTTGGCCTACTCGAGCGTCGTAGAACTTTACAAAATTAGAACTCATTAACCGGAATGTGCGAACACACGACTACATTCTCTTGACGCTTCATTGCAGCTTCAACTACCGCCTGATCTATCTCGATGCGACAAACTTTACTGTGTCGCTTGTGACTGGGTCTCCTCTTTATGAAGGCATACTTTTTTGTATATATAGACACGATGGACAGTGCCTCGTGCAGCGCTTGTGATTCCGAAGGGAGGCTCCGACATATCGGATTTTATGGCCCTCTTTCGACAATGAAAAACAGACATTGCGTGCTGCTTTAAGCCGACGGGACGACAGAGCACTCATCAAAGACAAAATACTGGGATGATGGCCTCGACTGTCATCCGTGCTTGCGGGTCACAAGAGCATTGGTGCACTTTTTGAAGTCAACTGAACTCTGCCGCAGCCCCTGATAGCACGGTAAACACTGCTGTGAGTGCGCGCGCTTCCCTTGTTCTTCATTTACTTCTGCCTGTTTTCCTTTTCTTCTTTTTTACCCATCTTCCCTCAGCCCTAGTGCGAGGTAGGGCCGCTTGCACGAACATTTAATAAGGAATACAGTAGCAATTTTAATAACGTGTTATTAAACGTTCCCTATAGAGCGCTCAAGAGAAAGAAAGAGAGATCATTTATTTGAAAGAAGCCAGAGAGGCCGGCCTGAGCTAACGCACTCTGCCTGCTACTCTTCACAGGGAGAGGAGGAACGCGAACATAAAGGCGGGATGAGGGAGGATGATGACATAGAAAGAGGATGTACCTAGGCTACAGGGACCAGAAACCTCCAACTTCACTAAACTGCCCCTAGGTCTGCGGCCACTTCGTAGACCAGTGGTGTGATATCTCGATCAATATACGGGTGGCACGAGTGGTATGCATGCTTCTTTTGGATAAAACGCTGGCTCGTTCACACTACCATTTCGTAGCGGTCACGATTTAATACCGCAGTCCAGTGTATTACTTGCCTGCAGGTGCCCGCTTGCTACAGCACCTGGCAGAACGTGTAGAGCTTCCTGTAAAGGAAAGATGGCGCCGGCTGACACCGTGAAGGTGAAATCTTGGACTATGCGTGAAACATGGCATGCGTCATGCTTTTACGCTATTACGGCAGACGGCACTGTTGTTCTGCTCCCATAACTTCTACAGTTTCTACTTGGCAAAGAAGTAGGAGACGTGTATTGCGATTTCATCTGATTCAGACAAGGAATAGAGCATCCGAAAGGAGCAATAACATGCATGCACCACGAAATGCTTTCTTTGTTCGAAATTTGACCGCCAATTAGCGAGCAGTTCATAAAAGTGTGATGCATACCAGACAAATATTCAAGCAGCATAGTGTGTTATCTTCGCTATTCCACCTTCATTTCGCAGCACTGACAGGAATCCGGTGAATAAACGTTTTTATTTAGACCAGCATGTGCGGTATATTTACGTGTAGACAATTTCCTTACACCAACATTACACACGTAAACGTAAAGTGCGCGGGTCGTAAGAAAGCGTTCTACGTTTCCGATATGCAACACTTATGCAGCACACTACACGGGTATACTAATGTGCACCTTGCTTACGAGAAAGTGATAGTTTCAGCAAGACAGCGCGTCAAGACTCAGCACTGCGGTAGTCAACAATTGCCAGATTGATCTTGCTGGTACGGGCAGAGTGCGTAGAACGCATGCTGCAAGGTAAGCATGCATGCTACCTTAAAGTACGAAGAGTTAAAACCCATTCAACAACTCCGTCACAATCAACACAGCCGACACAGTCGCTTTGAAGCAGTCAGCTGCTTTAAGCACAAGTATAGGCCTATAGCCACCACCGTAACACAGGGGCGCTTCGTCAGTGCTTTTGAACTCATTCACATCGCCATCAGAGCAGTGCGACAAACGTATGGAAACACCACTGCAATTTACGTACTCACAGGTGGTAACACAACGGTTTAATTACCGCGTAACGAGGCTGGAACCGCACACAGAGACGCCGCGTCTAGCTCGCGTCCACTCTGTTCAGTTTCGGTCGCCCGACGACTGCACTGCATGGAAGAGCTCTTTCTTTCCTAAGAATCTCTAGTGGTGGAGAAGATAGCATCCTAAATCATCTTTGGTCATCGAAAGAAAGCCTTCCAGTTAGCATGAGTGTTGCAAACCAACACTTAAGCACATACTGTGGCGCTTGATCGCCATGTTAAGAGGGCCAGCAATTCATCTGTGCCACTGTAGTAGTAGTAGTATAAACTTTTATTTAAAAAAACATCACATTCAGGTCCAGTGGGTGGGTCCCTCAGTCCAGGGCCCCACTGGCGATCGCGGCACGCCGGGCTTGGTCGAGAAGGGCCATTTGGTCCTCCCGCACCGTGCTGGCTAGCCACACCTCCCACTGGCTACTGTTGGAGTTTTGCCCCATAAGGGGTGATTGGATTTCTTGTGGCCGACTCTGGCACGACCATGTGATATGGTCAAGAGATGGCCGCCCTCCGCACCAAGGGCAAGCGTTGGGATACCAGGTGGAGTGTATGTGGTGTAGTAGGAGTAGGTGTGGGTATGTGCGGGTTTGTAGTCGGCGCCAGTCCCGCATTTGCGCTGAGTCCAAGGATGTGTCTGGAAAGCTATACCGTTGCCTTCCTCGTCTCTGTGCCTCCAAGATATCTTTTGCTGTGATCGGAGATTCTACGAGAGTGCGTTCCGTCGCTCGGATGCTATATTCTCGAGCGAGGCGGTCCGCCCTCTCGTTACCCCTCACTCCGGCGTGCGCCGGACACCACGTAATAGCGTGGTGTTCCGTGAGATTTCTTCCTAGGATTTTGATGGTGAGTTTGGGCAGGGTGCCTGCCATGAAAAGGCGACATGCCGATTACGAGTCGGTTAGTATTAACGCAGAACGTGGTCTATTTTCAGCGTCACGTATAGCCAGAGCCACCGCAGTAGCCTCTGCTGTGGCCACCGACTCTGTTCTTACTGTTGCGGAAATAGTAGTTTGTGCGTTTGTGGCTACCCCAGTAAATGTTTTGCTATCCTGTTTACACGCGTCCGCGTAATAAACCTCCAGATTTCTACCGAACCAGCGTTCGAGTGTCCTGGCCCGTGCAAGGCGCCGTTGTCTGTGGTATTTCTCGCTTATGTTTTTAGGGATTGGGGACACAGAGATCTGAGCTCGTATGTTCGGTGGGAGGAGTTCTGTTTGGTCGTTACAATGTGCCGGTCTGAGTGGATACCCCAATCGACGGAGAAGTGTTCGACCTTGCTCCGTGGAATTGAGCCTTTCTCGTTGTGCAATCAGTGTTGCAGCCACGAGTTCTTCAAATGTGTTGCTAATACCCATTGCATTAAAAAGGGTCGTGCTAGTGCAAATCGGTAGACCAAGCGCCGCCTTATAAGCTGTGCGTATGAGGGCGTTTATTTTGGTTTCCTCTGAGTTTGATACTTTTTGGAAAGGAAGGCCAAAGGTTACACGGCTTATGATAAATGCCTGTACGAGCCTTATTGTCTCTTCCTCCTTGAAGCCTTTTCTGTTTCTTGCTACTCTGTTTATCATCCTAGACACGCTGTTAACCGTTTTCCGGAGATTTGCGATCGTGTGCCCTACTGCTCCATTTTCCTGTATCCATAGTCCGAGTATCCGAGCTTTAGATACCTCCTGTATTGTTTGACCTCCCAGAGCAAGCTTTATCGGAAGTCTATCGTCCTTTCGTGTATAAGGTGCTCTTACTCGGATTAGTTCGGACTTCTCCGGGGCGCAATTCATGCCAGCTTTTGTTACATGATCCTCAACAATGCTAATTGCCTTCTGGAGGGTTTCCTGACGTTCCCCTTAAGATCCCTTTGCGGTCCAGAGAGTTACGTCGTCCGCGTAAATCGCATGTCCTAAGTTTGGGATCCCTTGTAGTTTCACCGCTAGTCCTTTCATCCCTATATTGAAGAGTAGCGGTGAAAGAATTGAACCTTGCGGCGTTCCTCTTTTGGGGGTCTGTAGAACATCTGAGCGGGTGGATCCTAGCCCTATCGTGGCTGTGCGGTTGTCTAGAAAGGATTTTATGTATTGATAAGTGCGCTGTCCGAAGTGCATGTTCGATAGTTCCGTTAAAATGCTTTCGTGCGAGATGGTATCGAAAGCTTTCTTTATATCTAATGCCACTATGAATCTGTCTGCATTTCTTCTTTCTGTGTTTAATACTTCTTCTTTCAGTAGGAGAAACACGTCCTGTACCGACATATGCTGTCTAAAGCCGAACATAGTTTCCGGGAAAAGGTTGCTGTTTTCTATGTACCTAGTGAGTCTCATCTGTATAACCTTTTCAAAAAGCTTACCCAGACATGAGGTAAGGGATATGGGTCGGAGGTTTTTTATGTCCCTCGGTTTCCCTGGGTTCGGTATTAGAATTATCTCTGCATGCTTCCATGCCTGTGGGATTTGACCTCCTTCAGTCCATACATGTTTGTTAAAAAGATCTGTTAGCCCTGTTAAAGCATTGAGGCTAAGATTGCGAATCATGGCGTTTGTTATTTTGTCCGGTCCAGGCGCCGTATTTTTCTTGAAAGTTTGCGCTGCCGCGAAAACCTCTGCCACCGATATAGAGGCATCTAGCTCCTCATTGTTCCCTCCTAAATATGTGGGAGTATCATGATTTTGCGTGGAATTTGCTCCTATATACATGTCTTCTAGTGTGTCTAGGAGATGGGTATCAGCGTCTCGAAATTCGCATTCAAGTAATCGCAGATCTCGGTTCGTCGCTGTTTTTGTACTTGCAGGATCTATCATGCTTCTTTAAATGGCCCATGTATTTTTGTGTGTAAGGTTCCTTGTAGAGATTCACAGAATTGGTGCCAATTATTGCTTTCTAGTGTTTGTGCATAAGCATTAGCCTCCTGTGTTAGTTGAGCTATACGTATTTTGAGCTTTCTATTTAATCTTTGTCTTTTCCATCGTCTCGTCAGGCTTCTGCGTGCTTCCCATAAATGTATGAGGCGGCTGTCTACCGCTGTTATATCCGATGTTGTAGCAATCTCCCTCGTTGCTCTTTCGTGTGTTTCGCGTATTTGCTCCACCCAGGTTTCAATATCTTCTGTGAAAATGAGCTGCTCTTGTTTATCTCGATATACAGTCCAGTCTGTAATGCAAGCCCTCCCTAGGGAGCGACGGATTTTGGGGGAATTGATACCTATCGAGACAATGTTATGGTCACTGCCCAAATTTTCCTCCAAATTTGTCCACCGCGTCTCCCCTGGATGGCTCGAGAAAGCTAGATCTGGGGTTGTATCCGCCGCTACACTATTGCCTAAACGTGTGTAACACCCCGGTATGGTAATGAGTTCTAACCCGTATCGATCTGTCGTCTCAAGTAGTGATTTCCCCTTCACTGAGTCTTTGTTGTAACCCCAGGCGGAGTGTGGTGCATTGAAGTCACCAACCACTAGCAGCTTGTCTTTTCGCTCTATGTCTGATATTGCATAAATTAGTAGGGTATCGAAGCATGGTGCTCGCTCTCGAGGAGGACTGTATATATTTACGATTACAGTCTTGGCTTTATTTCTTTTGCATGGCCACACCGTTAGTATTTGATGCTGTGTGTCGTGCTGTGGCATATACGTGACGCTGAGGGCCAGGTCTTTTCTCGCAAAGCTGGCGACCCTAGGATAATCAGGATTGGAATACGTCTCGTATCCTTTTAGTTTTTGTGTAATTTGCCCAATTTCTTGTAGGCACATAATGTCGGGTAGGACTGGCGCTGACTGTATATATTGTGCAAGGGCAGCATGTTTATTACGTAACGTACGGCAATTCCATTGCCATACCTCAAGGTTTTCAGTGTTTCTGCGTGTCGTGTCAGCCATGAATGGTACTATCGCTATCCGTCGTCTCTATCACTTTAGGACGACGGGTAGGGGCTCCTGGGCTATCATTAAGGCGTTTTCGTGTGGTTACTTTGATGCAGCTTAGGGAGTCGTCTACGTGTCTCTTAAGAGCACGCAATTCTGCGAACATTATCTGTAATTGATGTGTGATTGTTTCCAGCGGCTTGCCTATGGGCTCTTCTGGTGTTGGTGTGGGTTTACTAACATGTGTTGTAGACGCTTCGTTTGTTTTGTTTGCGAGGTCGTGTATTGTTTGCTTAAGGTCAGCCATCTCTTTCTTCAATTCTGCCAGACTGGCTTTTAGTGATCTATTTTCTTCTATAAGTTTCTGATCCGCTACCGATTTGTGATTCGTATGATGTTGTGCAGTGGGAGCTGCATCTTGCGCCCAGCTTACCTTTGGTGCCGCCATTTGTGGTTGGCCAATGGTTTCCCTGGACTGAGGGTGTTGAGGTGTTGCGTTCTTCATCTTGGACTTCTCTGGTCCCCGCCCGGTTTCTTGACGGTGTACTTCCGGGAAATTTTCCTGGTCGAAGGGAATAGATCCTTCCGCAGTATATCCGTGCTCTTCTTCCTCCGACTCGAACCACCTTTATTTACGCTTGAGGCTGCGTTCCTTTTATGGCTTCCGTTCTTGGCGTCCTGACGACGGTTCTGGTCGGCCAACCTGTTTCAGACGCTTTCTGCAGCTTCGGTCCCCCGTTAGGTGGGCTTCACCGCACGAGGAACACTTCGGGTTACATTCGTGTCCGTCTGCAGGATCTTTCGTTCCACAAATCCTACACACACACAGTTCCGGTTGTGGGCACACATCAGTTCTGTGACCCACCCTTTGACATGTTTTGCAGACTTGCACTGTATTTCGATACGGATAGCAGGCCATTTCGCCTCCCTCGTAGTACACATATCTTGGTACTAGGTTTCCGAAGAATACAATGACGGAACTCTTAGTGTCCCCCAGCATTCGTGCGTGAGCGACTTCCACATTTAGCGTGCGCACTCTGATTTTCGATTTAAGGACGTCTGAGGGCGTATGTGGGGTGAGTCCGTGGATGACCCCCCGAACTGCTCCGTCCCCCAGAGCTACATACGCTTTCACCACATGGGGTTTTCCATTTATCTTGAGTGATGTAATCTGGCGCAATGTGTTTGCGACTTCCTTTTCTGGGGTTGAAACAATTACAATGTTCGATCCAGGCTTAATGCGTAGCAGAAACTGCTCACCTTGGATCTTTTCATTGCAAGCCTCTATAATAGCACGGGCCAACACTGGAGTTGTAATTGCTCGAAGCGAGAGTCCTTGATGCGGTCTCACAATGACCTTGAAATCGTCCTTTGGTAAGGGTGGTAGTTTCTTGCCGTTGCGTCGCGGGCGAAATCTCGGCTTGTCTGCGTTCTTTGGAGATTCGTTCTTCCGGTGCTCCTGCGCACGTTCTCTCCGTTGCATTTTTCTTTCCCTGATGGACACAACTGTGGTCCATCCCTCTTGGGCGTCTTGAATGCGTTTGTCGGTCGTATTCTCACCGCTGTTGATGGTGGACGGTGATGGGCTTATCCCTGCGTCTGTGGTCATCGCCTGGTGCGGTCGGATGTCCGTGCAATCCATGTGCTCTTTGGTGTTGGAATCATGGCTGGTCGAGGCTCTTCCCGCTGAACCGCTTTTCGCACAACGCGCAGGAGTTTGAGACGCCATCTGCGTCGGCGTCGCGGCGGTGGCGGAGTCGCAGCCGGCGTCGCGGCTGCCGCCGCTCGTTACTCGTCGGTAGGCTTACACTGGCTCACTTGTGGAGGTAGCAATCCCTTGGTCGTATTTCCGTGATAAACGGTCCAAGGGCCAAAATTCTGGCCTCCCTGGCTGCCGCTTGACTTCCCGGAAACGATGAGGTGCACTTTTCGTAGGTTCGAAGAACTGGACCACACGAAAAACATGGAAATTGCGGAGCGTGATGCGAGTGCGTCCACACTCCTCGATGCCTTGGACGCGTATCCTCTGTGCCACTGTAGCCTCGGAAAGAACCCTACTGTTAGACTTACCAAAAGATGTCATGCAGATGCATAACATCCTAAAGAACAACGTTTCTTTCTTAACGAAATTAAAACGAGTTCACCATGCCTCGCGACACCTGTCGCCAAAATGTTGCTTAAACTTTATGTTAGGACAGAACGTGCTGTGCTCTTTAATTCCCACATAGTGATACCACTAGTTTGTTCCAAGAAGCTTGTCGCTCAAGTTCCGCAATCATATGCATTAGGAGCCGACTTTTTCAAGTGAAATTTCCGGACCAGTATTACAGTGAAACTGTATACCTTTACTTTCCAATACATTCGCGACCTTGGGCAAAGATGGAACCAATCACAGCGCGAGGTGCGCGTCTTGTGTGCCGCTGGGTTCCTCGCAGCTCCACCAGATGGCACTCAGATCCACGCATCCGCGGACGTGATGGTGTACAGACAGTGTACAGACAGTGACAAGGCAGGGCCAGGTCATACTTTGGGTAAACGAATACAAATACCTTGCTATATGGGTAAACGAAGGCAATAGACATATGGAAACACAGGAAAATACAATAACACTAATGGGGACGAGAAATGCAGCCATAATGAAGAACATAGGGCTATGGGGATACAATAGGATAGGTACCAGGTGCTCCGGGGTAGCTGTAAAGGTGTAATGGTTCCAGGACTTACTTTTCGAAATTCGGTTGTTTGCTTTAAATCAGGGGTACAATCAGGACTCGATGGGAACCAAATGTCAGGGGGACGCCTGCATTGGGCGCTCACGGGAAGACTACAAATGAAGCTGTGCAGGGTGATATGGGCTGGACTAACTTTGAAGTGACGGAAGCTCCCAGTACAATTGATTATGAAAAACGACTGAGAGAGAGAGAGAGAAAACAAGGGTAGGAAAGGCAGGGAGGTGAACCAGAACAGCATACGGTTTGCCGCCCTACACTGGGGGTGGGGAAAGGGGAATATAAAGAGGAACAAAGGGAGAGAGTAAGCACTGAGTACGTGTGGGTGGGACACCATACACAAGGACACTATAAACGGTCTCTTAAGCCCGTGCACTTCAAGTACTGCACTAGTGCACGAATTGCTTTTCGTGCCAGTGACGGGTGTGGCCACGGTCCGAGTATCTTCGACTCGGTGAACAGTCTCAAGTCCCGTCGGCGTAAAGTTGCCCGCAGAGAGAGGCGTTGGACATCGTAGCGAGGGCAGGTACAATAGGTGCTCGATGGTCTCCTCGTACCCGCAGGAGTCGCACATCGGGCTCTCGGCCATTCCCATACGGTAGGAGTATGCGTTCGTAAACGCCACTCCCAGCCACAAGCGACACAACAAGGTTGTTTCGCCGCGGGAAAGGTTGAGGAATATGGAAGAAAGTAAATGGGCTGGGAGAGTGTTGAGGTATCTGTCCAGGAAAAACATTGATTCACAGTGGAGGAAAAGAACTAGGAAGTTTACTAGCAAGTATGCGGCCTGTAAGGTGAGCAACACAGCAACAAAGAACGTCAAGCGGAAAGTCCGAGAGGCTGAAATAATCTTATGGGTGGCGGCAATGGAAAAGGAACCTGCCATTATTAACTACGTAAGAGGAAAAAACGAAATCAGGAAAGAAACAATGTATAATAGCTCAAAGGGAAGCTCATTACTTTTCGAAGCGAGATCAGGATGCCTAGAACGCGCACCTATAAAGCGAGATATAAGAAGAAAGAAGAAGCATCTGCTTGCTGCGGTGTAGCTAGGGAAACGATGCAGTATCTTTTATTGGAATGTGAAGACATCTGCCCAGCGGTCGATTTAGGCACCACTGGCCTCTTTGAAGCCCTTGGGTTCAGCGAGAGCAGGGGAAAAGTAAGCACGTTCGCAATAGCGTTTGGTAAGAGGCGATTGGAAGAATCGGTGAATAAAAGTAGGGAAACGGCGAAAAACGGAGACGTACAAAACCAAAGTTAAAAACAGGGGGTCAGAAAATTTGTTTGTGGGAGTTCAACGCGTTTTTTTTTGTTCTTTTTTCTTTATAACCTAGATAGGACATTAGGCAGTTTAATAGCAAGAGCTTGGTGGCGCAACCCACCGACCCATTCCAAAGGGGACGCTCATAACATCCATCCATCCATCCATCCGCGGCAGCGGTGGCGCCGTTCGTGCGAGGAAAAGAAAAAAAAGAACCAGAAAGCTAGCCTTCACGCATAGTGTTCGCCGCAAGCGTTTCCGGGTAAAGATTACGGATGCATAAGTTGCAGTTCCCGGGAAGCGGCTACTGTAGCATACGAAGCATCGAGTGGCGTAACTTCAATTTCATATATAAAACGATACGGCTAGCAGCTGGTTTCATTTGTGTTCTGATAGCACTATGGAAAGAACACTTATAGTTATGACTTCCGAAGAGCAGCGTGAACAAGATGAGCGACGATCGGAACAGTAACGCCAATATCCACAACGACGTCGTGCTCAGACTACGTAGGACGGAGTGGTTTCACCCAAAAGAAGCCATGCAGAGTTAGCACACCTGAAGAGCAGCGCGAATAAGATGAGCGACGAAAGGAACACCAACGTCAACATGAACAACGATGTCATGCTCAGGTTCGGCAGGACCCATATCAAGGCTACGTCACATTGATCAATCGGATCAGGTGATACAAAAGCTTCACTGGCCAACCACCTTCACATTGTGGATTGCAGAACATTGATGGAATAAATTGAGTGCTAGGTACGCAGCTGTGGGTACAATGCGTCAATAAAATTCTGATTATTGTCATTATTGAATAGTCCTGCAAGCGGTCCCTGGTTATGCTCGTTGCCTTTCCTTTACTTTCTCTCTCTCTCCATTATCACAACCCGCATATATATATATATATATATATATATATATATATATATATATATATATGTGGGTGTGTGACGGAAATCTGCTGATCTGCTGAAAGATGTAGATCCGCTGACAGAATAGAGCATTATATCCAGCGATTTTATTACTAGCATGCATTGGCCTTACATGCGCATGTCGCTATAGTGCGCGGATGGCGGCCTGATAATTGCTCCCGCACTTACAACAAAGCTTTGCCTGCCATAGCTACTGGTATTTTAACCCATGTTCCTGCAGCCATGTGGCCTTCATAGCAGAACGCTCTCACTACAGAACTATCGCACAACGGTTCGCGCTTGCTGTGTAGCGCTCTATGGTGACTCTGAGAACTGTGACATCTGTCCCACGTAATTCGGAGGTGGCGACAGGCGACACTGTAATGGATGAGGTCGGGGTCCTGTAACGAGGCCATGCAGTACTCGTTCTGCGGAACATGGGGCTGTTCGCTGGGAAATCATGATGCTGTCGAAGAAAAAGGTGAATCGCAGAAAATGGCTGATTATCTTTTTCTTGCTTTTCATGCTGTTTGTATTAAATGACTAATTTGCCCAAAGCAGTAAAAGAACCTTCGTATTACGTCAATGAATAATGATCTGGCTAGCTAGTTGCTTCAGCAGTGTACATACCCAAGTAAACCACTGTCTCAGTCACATTCTTTATCTCCCATTCCACATGCTTGTTCTTTGTCTAAAAAGCGATATTTATGTCAAGTATAATTCTGGAAACTCCGAAGCCAAAATTCCACTCGCTGCAGGCTTGTAACATTGATTGAAAGTCGTTATCTGCTCGTGTAGATCTTCATTAGGGCTTTGAGAGGCAAAGAGAGATATGTTATTTTCTCTTATTGTGGACCATTCCAACCTTCCATAACTCTCATCCGCAGAGCACTTTCAGACGAGAATTTTGTTTTGTTTTGTAGGAGCGCAACAAAAACCGGCAAACGTCTTTGTCCTCTAAACCAGTACTTAATTTTATATTTTTTATTGCAAAGCGAAATTATGAGCTCAATCGTAAATGGGATGATCGCGTTCGTGTATTCGTTCGATATCGGACTTTGGTTACCGCAAGACCTCCCCACTGATCGCTGGACAACTGCGATTTGAATCGAGGCAAAAGTTTAGTAAGATGCCTAATGCACTGTATGCAATAAGCACGCGAAATTGTAAGAATGTGGGTTATCAAGACAACGTCAAGAAACATGGAACTGGCGTTGAAAAAATTCCTGTCAATGAACTGGATATCGGGTTGCAGTTTGAAACAACAAGAACGTTGTTTAGTGGAATATACTAAAGGCTCTTAAATAGGGCATGCGATCTGAGTGGGGGGGGGGGGGGGTTGAGTCGTCATAATAAATTGCCATAGAAGCATAAATCGGAGCGTTCCGAACAGAACAGGGAAAGGTCAGAGGCAGGCAATACATAAAAGTTATATCTAAACCAAACTTTTTATGAACTAGGCAGTGCCAAGGCATGTATATATGCGAAAATTTCAAACGCCAAGTTATATTAGGGGAGTTGCCATACAATAGCGCAGCATTGCGATACCCACTGGAAACAGTTTAAAGAGATGTGTGGCTAATTTATAAACACTGCTAATTCACTTGATTATGAAGATAGAGTGCCATAACATTGCTCAGAAAAAGTGAGCGCTCCTACGTGTTGATACAGGGTTCGAACGTTGCCTTTGCAGTAAAGTGGGGCAGGTGACAGAGGAGAGATCACATAAGCAGCGCGCCCATGCGGCGTGGTGCATCGGTGGGACATGATACGTCTTACTGGAAAATGAAAGTGACTGCGGTGGTTTTTCACCAACGACATCGTCTATAGCCACATGGGTATGCTAAGATGGTCCAGAAATTCTGTTCGCAATAATTGAAGTGTCTCCGTAGTCGGGTCTTTCTTTTTCTGACCTTTGGGAGCGGGTACCATCTCGCAAGCGTTTATGTATTCGTTTTCTTTAAGATTGATGTTTGCGCACACCGTTGGTTTCATTTCAACGCTGATTCTCCCGCCATTAATTTCTCTCTTCTAATTTATACCTTAACGATCCTTGACAAAGCCAGCCAAACGTATGTTCCTCGCTCACGCGGCGCGAAAAGGTGTCCTGCCGATGACACCGTGTTATACGCACGTCACTGTCGCGCGCGATTGCGCACGTCCGCTGCGGCTCTCGCCCCGACCCGCTTCGTTGCAGCCGCACAGCTCAGAAGAGGGGCACTTCACGATTAGGTGCAGGCGTGAATCAATAGCGCCGATGGCGTCGCTGGCAAAATCTCGCGCTTGCTACCTCTCTCTCTCCCCCTCCCCCCTCTCTGCCCTCCTGTCGCCCACTCTCTCATCGCCCCAGCGCAGGCAGCGATAAACAATTACCCGCATTCAGCTCCGGTGTCGACGCCGAAGCCATTTCAAAAGGGTAAAACGGACACGGACATGGGATTCAGCCGCGTGGACGGGCATCGGCTAAATCCACTGCACGTCGTCGTTTCCAGGCAACCTCGTCGATTGTGTTCCATTTGCATGATTGCCGTCGTACACGGTTGAGCCGCGGGCTAGCGCCACGATGAGATCGCCTCTCACAAAGCGTTGTTCCTCTTCTTCGTTTAGTATGCGAACAAATTGGACACTGTCGCCCAGTGACCAAAGTTTTCGCGCCGCTCTCGGCTAGTCTTCCATAGTACAGGGATTTCGACACCTCGTTTCGAGTTGCTGAAATTGTCACTACGATTACGCAGCATTGACAACACTGGAGCTGATGCGGATGCTTCGAAGAGATATCGTTGCTCGTACAGGGAGTAAGAGACGCAATGAGATTTACTTGCAACGCCGTTCGAGGAAGTTTGAAAAGAATAGAACAGTTTAGCTATGTGGTTTATAGCGTCGCGTGTTGCAGTCTACCTACAGACAATATGGAGCGCAAAGTTGCTTCAGACATACGCCAGAGGCTTCTTAGATGGATTGTGAAATATAAAATTTGATGCGTTGAATGTTACTTCTTTTATGTGTCTATAGGCTACTCGCTGTTTGAGGTACTAGTTATTGCATCGCCAAAAAAGAAGTCTTTTTTTTTTCGTTTCCTGTGTGTGTAGTGCGATGATATGGCTAGTGACAGTGTCAGTGCCTGCAGCACCACTGAAATCTTTCTCACGTGATTCTTTGTCACATACCAGATGTGTATTTCCTGTCTGTAAACATTCTACTCACCAGCACCTGAAAACAAAACTGTTGTAGCTGGCTTTCACAAACATGAAAAGTGCTGAGCAGGTAAAAATAAATGTGAACCTCGAAAAATTCCATCCTTTCTTTCGATTTTGGTGTCGGATTGTCTGTGGCTAGAATGGTATGGGGCCTCTTTTCTTGCCATATTTGGCTACCTTGCTCAAGGAACGAAAAGCAATAATATGAGCAAGGTTCTGGGATTCATCACAATCAGATAGTTATCCTGTCGTGCCCGTCTTCTCTCATTAAAGCTGCACTTATTAAACATGCCGTGTTAGCTAAGATGCGTCAGCTTTTACACGAACACAAGGCCATCTGTAGAAGGCGCCGATGTCTTATTGCGCTTATCACATATGTGGCCACGGTGTGATTATACGTTTAGACAACATTTGAAAACACATGTTTCCGTCTTTGGCGGTATATTTTATTTGTTGCGGAATTTTATTTTGACGTTTAAGAGAGCCCACGCACTATGTGGGAATTAGCGTAAGCAAAACGCGACATTGATCGCAGCCACAGTAAGGTGTCGCTTTATTATCGCAAATGAATGTTTCAATTGCTCCAAAGCGATAACTACCACAAGCGAAAACTACAATGGTAAAACCTCATCATGATGCTCTCTTGGAGGTCCTTATAAGTTTCTAATTGGCAATGAGCGTTGCACTCGTCTCAAAGTGCCACCTGCAATAAGCAAATGAGGCTAGTAAAAATGAGAGGTTGTCATTAACATTCAAATATTTTGCACAATATAAGAGGATTAGTGTATACATAAACGAAGAAAATAAATGTAAGGAAGTACGCAAACATCCACCGGTATAAGTTGAAGATGAAGGAGAAGCGAAACGCGGCCATAAATTAGCATGTTGCACCCCCTTGGGACTACAACAAATATGAGTTAGGGCGAGAAGTTTGGTAGAGGAGTGCTGGTATTAGTGCTAACGTTCACAAATGTAATACTGTGTTCAAAATCGGAGCTTTCTTTACATCAGGAAACAAAGTCAAGGAGCTTGGAAGTTAATTAAAATCGGCCGGCCGATCGGCATTGGGGGCCCCAATTAGTTAGGCGTGCACACACACACACACACACACACACACACACACACACACACACGCACACACACACACACGCGCGCACACACACACACACACACACACACCACACACGCGCGCACACACACACACACACACACACACACGCACACGCGCACGCACGCACACACACAGACACGCACAAACACACAAAGGGGCAGCACAAACTCCGGTGTTTGTATAGTCCGTTTTCTCTTCTGTCTGCATGTGTTTTGCCTTTTTTCTAATATGAGTCTCTATTGGAACTGGCTCGACTTTCTGTCCTTCTAAGACACAAATGAGTTTGTGCAGGGTGACACGGGTTGGGACTATTTTGACGTCTTCAGGCAGCCGTATGCCGCTGCTGTCATGAGCTTTGTGCACATGCAATCCATAAACACACCAACCTCTTCGCTGAACTGCTGTGTGTATGCACTGACATGAGGGGAACAGGCAGTAGGCGTCAAGCTAAATTCGTCTGGTATTTTACTGGCCGCTGACTAACGCCGACGGTTTCCATTGCGTCAGTCTAATTTCATGCACCACCGAGGTGCAACGCGTACAACGCCACTGGCAGCAGTCCTAATTCTGCGAACGTCGCGAGATGCGTGGTAGGTGCCGGGGCACTATTCCTTCTGCCCAGCAGGATTTACCTTGTGTGGTGCGTCACGCCCACATGTAGCGGCAGCATATAGCTATGACAACGTTCGAGGAGTTTGAGAGCAAACCTTGCTATCAGTTGCAATGCCTTGCCTTTCGTGCGAAACTTCCAAATGCTTAAAGCGATAGCTTTCTTTACTTTGCTCACTTTGGAAAGGGACGACGACGACGACGTGTCCTCTTTCGAACGCTGCCTTTTTGTCTCTGCGAATTTGGAGGTACTTTGTGGGAGACGCTGCTCCCTTATCTACGGCGATGGACGTGGAGTCACCTAGAATGGTTCCTGGTCCTTCTACGTCAACAGCGGCCGCACCGAGATAGCGGCCTAGTCGCCCGAGGGACACCGACAGCGAGGACACTGTGATCTACTCAGGGACCAGTGATCAAACCTCGGATGACAGCGACTTCGTGCCCGTAGCGAACCACAAAGCAAAGAGAAGACTCGTCAGGACATCTCCTTCCACAAGTAAGGCAAATGTGATCCGGACGCGAAAGCCATGAGACCTCACAATTTTATTTGTGCTTGTGGCTGCTAGCGACCATCTAAACCGGATCAACCTCCAAGCCACATCTGTGTCGCTCGAGGCACTTCTTCTGGGTCAGATCAAAGATCTAAGGATCAATGCCCGTAAGAACATCCTCGCTATAGATGTCACAAACCGCAGCGCGCTAGACATTCTGAGCAGGGTTAAGGTGCTGGATAGCGTTAACGTACGCTGCTATAAACAAGGCGATCATGACTCTACGGCCGGCGTTGTGTATGAAGTAGGTAATTCTTCACCTGCATATTCTCATCAAGCCGGCGACAGAGGGAATTGTCATATTGCAAGCCCGTCGCCTGGGAAACTCGCAGTGTGTCAAGTTAACTTTCAGAGGAGACAGCCTACCGTCACATGTCAAGTTCGGTACGACAAAAGAACGACAAATTGTACGGCCTTTGTCCCAAAGCAGCTTCAGTACAGGAAGTGTCAAAGGATAGGGCACATTAGTGTGGTTTGCACAAATGCTGCCGTGTGCTCACGATGCTCTGGGTCGCACAGCTCGGACGCATGTCGTGCAGAAAACCAAAAGTGCGAAAATTGTCAAGGCTCTCTCAATGCAACTTCAAAGAATTGCCCACATGTGAAAAATGAGGCGAAAGTCTTGAGGCCAGGGAACGTTCTTCGCACAGGGAGGCTGCCGCTAAGATGCGACGTCGAGGTTCACGTCGCTGGAGATCTAGGAAACCCACTGCTATTGCTAAGGATGCACCGCGTCCACTGACAATCCACAAACTTCCGCATACAACTAGGAATAGTAGCAATGATGTTGCTCAGCAGAAAGTCTCCGATATCATTGCCTCATGCGAGGAGTGCCCACCGTTGCCATGGCTAGATCCATCAGCGTAGCGACAAGATGTAGCACGCTCGCCGAATCATGCTTCACCTTCTGGCAGCAACCAAGACGACGACAAACAAGTTGTCGCCATGATAAGGGCTCTTATGAAGACGCTACGAGCACTACTGACCGCCATACACACTCCGGCGGCTCGAGGTGCACTTCAAATACTGGATGCCCTGAATCCGGTACTGTCCGGTCTTGAGAAGCATCATGGCTGCTCCTCTACATTCGTTCCTTAAAGAGGCCAAGGAAGCGTCTATCTTCCAACGGAATGTCAGAGGCATTAGATCCCACATTTCGGACTTTCGTCCGTTTGTTTTTAAGAACAAATTTCCTATAATCATCATTTGTGAACCAAACACTGAGAGCGCCATCCACCTATCAGGATATGAAGCTTTCATATCTGCCACCTGTAGCGACTGCAGCAATGTCATCGTTTACATCAGATGCGATTTCACGGATGTTTACACCCAGTGGCACCTGATGACGACAATCAGTACGTATGTTTGACTATAACATGCAAGAACGTCGCACTCACGCCCGTAGGTGCCTACATTTCACATTCTAGTCGATTTGCCAACGCAAGACTAAGTGCAATTTTAACAGCGACACCTGGACCATGGATTATTACCTGCGACTTCAATTCGCATCATCCGCAATGTGGAAGCTTAAAGATGGACTGTCAAGGAAGACGTGTACTATCCTTCGCGTCGGACCATGAGCTCTGCTGCCTAAATAATGGCAGTCCTACTTTTCTGCGAGGATTGACATACAGCAGCTGCCTGGACTTAACTTTTGTTTCAAGATGCCTCAATGCCAGTGTGAAATGTTTCACGGACAACGAAACGCATAGTAGTGACCACGTTGCAACATATGTTAAAATCCACGGCGTACGCAAGTCACGCTCTACTACAGTTCTTCATCACATCGACTGGCCTAAATACACGTTGCTCATGGAGAAGAATTGCCAAGAGATCCAGGACTGCCTACCTGGCAACATCGAGAATCTAATTAACGCCGCTGCTCAAGAAGATACAATATCTTTTAGGCCTATTCCTACGTTTTCTGAATTCGAAGCAGAATTGGAGCGCCTTCGAGAAATCCGCCGTCGCACGGAACGAAGGTAAAGGCGCACGAAGTCCATCTACGACCTTAGGGAGGCGAGACGCATACAGAAGAAGATCCAGCATCGGATCAATACCCTGCAGTCTCTAAGATGGAAAACCTTCTGTAATTACCTTGATCCGCATAATCCCCTGTCACATATATGGAGAACAGTGGGTGGTCTTTGAACATTCCGATACAACGCCACTCCTTCAAATGCCTGGCTCTCTACCAAGGTGGCAGAGAGACCGACGTAGCGGAGGACTTCTGTGTAAAGGTTCCTGGTCTACCGCCATCGTTCGTTACACGTGATCCCCATGATGATCCAATCTCGTGGGATTCTCGTATGGACAATCTGCTTTCCATCGAGGAGTTGCAGGCGGCGTTGGCAGCGTGCAGACGTTCCTCATCGCCTGGGCCTGACGGGGTGACATACGCAGCTCTTGGAAACCTTGGTCAAACAGGCGGGCATGCAATTCTAGACGGGTACAATAATTCGTGGTGTGAAGGAGTAGTTCCTGCTGCATGGAAGTCTAGCCACTTTGTGCCTCTGCTGAAACCAGGTAAATCACCCCTAGACGTGGCGTCTTATCGTCTTATTGCTCTGGCCAGTTGTCTTGGAAAGGTTATGGAGAGGACGGTGCTGACGCGTCTAGAGTGGCATCTAGAACATTACAAGTTATACCCTAAGGCTATCGCAGGCTTTCGACGCGGACGCTCTTCTGTAGACAACGTCATAGATCTTGTCTCGTCTGTTCAGCAGGAAAAAAGCCTCAGGAGGTTGTCAGCGGCGATGTTCCTGGATGTTAAAGGCCCTTATGACAACGTAACCCGTCAAGCCATCATGAACGCCTTGGGCGATGTCGGCCTAGGCGGCCTTGTTTTTCGATGGATATCCAACTTCTTGAAGGTCAGGTCATTCTTTATGCAAACAGAGGATTGTGTGTCATCCCAACACAACACCTACCGTGGCGTACCAAAAGGCGGAGTCTTGAACCCTACTCTAACCTCATGCTCATCGACCTGGTTCATACCCTTCCGCAATCCGTCCATGTGTCGATCTATGCAGACGATATATGCATTTGGTCAGCAGGATCGACGCGTCCCCAGGTGCACGCCAGACTTCAAAAACGGCCACACTAACATCAGGTTATCTTCGAGCGCGAGGTCTGGAGGTGTCCTCCAAAAAGTGCTCTATAGTCGCTTTCACGCGCAAAGCAAAGGAACCGCACGTATTCAGAATTAATACGTGCGGTTGGCCCATTTGCATAGCCATAGTCATGATAACCCACGTGCTCCGATTTCTTGCAGGAAAGTCATGGGGTGCGTCTGTGAGTGCGATGCTCGAACTCTATCACGCACTTTTTCTCGGTCTCCTGCGCTATAGCTTACCTGTACTGAGTGGGACCGGTAAGACCAACCTCCAAGCTCTCCAGTCTGTAAAAGCTCAAGCTCTGTGAATTTGCCTTGGTCTTGCCAGATGTGCATCCACGGCAGCAACAATAGCCATCGCGTATGACAACCCCATCAATACGTATCTTCAAGTCGACGTTTTAAGGATGCATATCAGGCACTTCACCCGACTTCCATCGCCTCATCTCGCCTCCATTCCTGCCGCTCGACATCGTTCAGCGTTTAGCAAGGTTATTGCCGCCAACCATGGAACTTTACCGTCAGACTTCACGCCTGCAGCACGACCATCTCTACCGCTATGGTGCCGCCAGCCACTTCAGGCTCTTCTTGTTAATCCCGGGATCAAAAAGAAGACGGAGATGTCAACTTTCGCCCTCAAACAAACCGTGCTTTCATTCCTACATGACAAGCACAAAGGACGCATCCATGTTTACACGGACGGTTCTGTCTCCACTAAAAGTTCTGCTGGAGCAGTGGTGATTCCCGCAAAGTCTGTCACCATCAAGACATCTCACATTACATCATCGACGGCTGCAGAACTTGCAGCTATCCGGGCTGCTCTGGAGTTTATTGTTAACAAATCATCACATCCATGGTCCATCTTATTGGACTCAAAGGCCGCTCTCCAGTGTCTAATGTCCCCTTTCACCCACGGAACAAATGTGCAACTAGTCGCAGACATCCGACTACTCCACCATCACGCAATCAACAAGGGGCACAACATAATCTACCAGTGGATACCGGGTCACTGCATAATTTCGGGAAATCACAATGCGGATGACGCCACCCGATCGGCCCAGGATGGTGCCCATGTTATACCAATACCACTGTCACGAACAGATGCAGCCACAAGTCTTCGCTCCCTCGCCCGCGAGCTTACGCAGAATCTGTGGAACACCAGTGAATTCACGAACGCACGTCTCCACAGATTGGATCCACGTCTGCAACTCCGTCTACCACCAGGGTTACCACGAGCAGAAGCAACACTTCTGTGCCGCCTATGGCTCGGCGTGGCATTCACGAACTCCTATTCATTCCGCATTGGAATGGCCGACAGCCGTATACTTGTGACACCTGCGGCTGCGAGGAGACGATTTAGCACCTCCTTTGTGACTGTCCCCGTTACAAAGTGCCAAGAAAAGTGCTCGTGACCGCGCTCAAAAAACTGGACAATCGCCTCTTTACAGAGAAGAAAGCTCTAAGACACTGGTCCAGAAGGGGTTCGACACTCAAGATCTTAAGGGCTTTGCTGAAGTTTTTAAGGACATGCGCATTGCGCGACCGCCTTTGAATGTTGTAGCGCGTGGTATCCCGTTACTGTGTGAATTTTCTGGTTTCCATTTTTTCCTCTTCTTCTTCTTTCTCCTTTTATTCCCTTTACGCCTTTCCCCAGCACAGGGTAGCCAGCCGGTACTTACACTGGCTAATCTCCTTGTCTTTCCTCCCCTTTGTCTCCTCCTCCTTGCCCACTTTGGATGGGCGTTGGCGGGTATCGCACAATAAAAAAACGGTAAGAACGTTGATTTCGGCCAGTAGGCATGTGCTGACTGCAGTCTTGACGAGGACAAAATGTGGGCCACTAATTTTCTACCCGAATGGTCAATTTTGGCACCACTTGTATGATTTTGGCATGCACCCATTCTCGGCCAATTTCCTTCAATTACTGTTCCAAGATAACTACGAATACTGGTTGTTGCTATGAACTTTCACTGGGCGGTCGTGATTACAGCAAGATATACTGTGTCGTGGTATGATTTGGCTTTGTGGCTCGCAGCGAGATTACCAGTTGATCAGCTGGCTCACGTGCCCGTAAGGTTTCGCAATCCATGGATGGCATGACTATATGTGGCAGCTTGCAGAAGAAAGCTGTCGTCGCATTTGACAGTGATTTTCTAATGTTTCTGTGCCACTTTATGACTTCTAGCGTCTTTAATATCGGTCAGAAGAGCCGCTTGCTAAAACCTCCTGCAACAAAAAACATATTGTAGCATTATCACTTACATTTTTCCAACCATACTTCCAACGCACTTGATTTTGGTGTCGTTGTGTAGAGGAAATATTTTAATAATCGAATATGCAACTGTCGCATGTGCTGATATCAGCATTGCCGCGCCACGCATAACGCAATGGGAGCTAAATTTAGCCTTCAGCACGCTGTTCAAACCCCGGCCCTCAGTCCCCAGCAGCTGCGAAGCAAATGACACGGCGGCGGTCAGACCTGCGACGTAGCAGAGGGCGCTAAGAATACCTGATTCCGGACAGGCCGCCATTGGAATCTGAACCTGGCAACGTTTAACGCTAGAACGTTATCCTGTGAGGCGAGTCTCGCAGTGCTATTGGAGGAATTAGAGAGCAGTAAATGGGATATATTAGAGGTCAGTGAAGTTAGGAAGACGAAAGAAGCATATACAGTGCTGAAAAGCGGGCACGTCCTGGGCTAACGGGGCTTAGCGGAGAGACGAGAACTAGGAGTCGGACTCTTGATTAATAAGGATATAGCTGGTAACATACAGGAATTCTATAGCATTAACAAGAGGGTGGCATGTCTTGTTGTGAAACTTAAGAAGAGGTACAAATTGAAGCTCGTACAGGTCTACGTCCCTACATCCAGTCATGATGACCAGGAAGTCGAAAGCTTCTATGAAGACGTGGAATCGGCGATGGGTAAAGTCAAAACTAAATCATCATCATCATCAATACCACCATAATCATCATAATCACAATCATCATCATCATCATCATCAGCCTGGTTACGCCCACTGCAAGGCAAAGGCCTCTCCCATATTGCTCCTACTACCCCGGTCTTGTACTAATTGTGGCCATGTTGTCCCTGCAAACTTCTTAATCTTATCCGCCCAACTAACTTTCTACCGCCCCCTGCTACGCCTCCCTTCTCTAGGAATCCAGTCCGTAACCCTTAATGACCATCCGTTATCTTCCCTCCTCATTACTTGCCCTGCCCATGCCCATTTCTTTTCCTTGTTTTCAACTAAGATGTCATTAACTCGCGTTTGTTCCCTCCCCCAATCTACTTTTTTCTTATCCCTTAACGTTACACCTATCATTCTTCTCTCCATAGCTCGTTGCGTCGTCCTCAATTTAAGTAGAACCCTTTTCGTAAGCCTCCAGGTTTCTACCCTGTACGTGAGCACTGGTAAGACACAGCTGTTACACACTTTTCTCTTGAGGGATAATGGCAACCTGCTGTTCATGATCTGAGAATGCCTGCCAAACGCACCCCAGCCCATTCTTGTTCTTCTGATTATTTCAGTCTCATGATCCGGATCCACAGTCACTACCTGCGCTAAGTAGATGTATTCCCTTACCACTTGCAGTGCCTCACTATCTATCGTAAACTGCTGTTCTCTTCCGAGACTGTTAAAGATTACTTTAGTTATCTGCAGATTAATTTTTAGACCCACCCTTCTGCTTTGCTTCTCCAGGTCAGTGAGCATGCATTGCAGTTGGTCCCCTGAGTTACTAAGCAAGGCAATATCATCAGCGAATCGCAAGTTACTAAGGTGTTCTCCATTAACTGTTATCCCCAATTCTTTCTAATCCAGGTCTCTAAATACTTCCTGTAAACACGCTGTGAATAGCATTGAAGAGATCGTATCTCTCTGCCTGATGCCTTTCTTTATTGGGATTTTGTTGCTTTCTTTATTGAAGACTACGGTGGCTGTGGAGCCGCTATACATATCTTTCAGTATATTTACATATGGCTCCTCTACACCCTGATTCCGTAATGTATCCATGACTGCTGAAGTTTCGACTGAATCAAACGCTTTCTCCTAATCAATGAAAGGTACATATAAGGGTCGGTTATATTCCGCACATTTCTCTTCCACCTGATTGATAGTGTGAATATGGTCTATTGTTGAGTAGCCTTTACGGAATCCTGCCTGGTCGTTTGGTTGACGGAAGTCTAAGGTGTTCCTGATTCTATTTGCAATTACCTTGGTAAATACTTTGCAGGCAATGGACAGTAAGCTGATCGGTCTCTACTTTTTCAAGTCTTTGGCGTCCCCTTTCTCATGGATTAGGATTATGTTAGCGTTCTTCCAAGATTACAGTAAGCTCGAAGTCATGAGGCATTGCGTATACAGGGTGGCCAGTTTTTCTAGAAGAATCTGCCCACCATCCTTCAACAAATCTGCTGTTACCTGATCCTCCCCAGCTGCCTTCCCACTTTGCATAGCTCCCAATGCTTTCTTTACTTCTTCCGGCGTTACCTGTGGGATTTCGAATTCCTGTAGGCCATTCTCTCTTCCATTATCATCGTGGGTGGCACTGGTACTGTATGAATCTCTACCGAACTCCTCAGCCACTGGAACTATCTCATCCATATTAGTAATGATATTGCCGGCTTTGCCTCTTAACGCATGCATCTGATTCTTGCCAATTCCTAGTTTCCTCACAGCTTTTAGGCTTCCTCCGTTCCTGAGAACATGTTCAATTCTATCTATATTATATTTCCTTATGTCAGCTGTCTTGCGCTTGTTGATTAAATTCGAAAATTCTGCAAGTTCTATTCTAGCTGTAGGGTTAGAGGCTTTCATACGTTGGCGTTTCTTGATAAGATCTTTCGTTTCCTGCGATAGCTTACGGGCATCTTGTCTAGCAGAGTTACCACCGTCTTCTATTGCACACTCCTTAATGATGTCCATAAGATTATCGTTCATATCTTCAACACTAAGGTCCTCTTACTGAGTTAAAGCCGAATACCTGTTATGTAGCTTGATCTGGAATTCCTCTATTTTCCCTCTTACCCCTTACTCATTGATCGGCTTCTTATGTACCAGTTTCTTCTGTTCCCTCCTCAAGTCTAGGCTAATTCGAGTTCTTACAATCCTATAGTCACTGCAGCGCACCTTGCCGAGCACGTCCACATATTGTATGATGCCAGGGTTAGCACAGAGTATAAAGTCTATTTCATTTCTAGTCTCGCCATTCGGGGTCCTCCACGTCCACTTTCGGTTCTCCCGCTTGCGGAGGAAGGTATTCATCATCGGCATATTATTCTGTTCCGCAAACTCTACTAATAACTCTCCCCTGGTATTCCTAGAGCCTATGCCATATTCCCCCAACGACTTGTCGCCAGTCTGCTTCTTGCCTACCCTGGCATTGAAGTCACCCATCAGTATAGTGTATTTTGTTTTGACTTTACCAATCGCCGATTCCACGTCTTCATAGAAGCTTTCGACTTCCTGGTCATCATGACTGGATGCAGGGACGTAGACATGTACGAGCTTCAATTTGTACCTCTTATTAAGTTTCACAACAAGACCTGCCATCCTCTCGTTAATGCTATAGAATTCCTGTATGTTACCAGCTATATCCTTATTAATCAGGAATCCGACTCCTAGTGCTCGTCTCTCTGCTAAGCCCCAGTAGCACAGGACGTGCCCGCTTTTTAGCACTGTATATGCTTCTTTTGTCCTCCTAACTACACTGAGCCCTATTATATCCCATTTACTACCCTCTAATTCCTCGAATAACACTGCTAGACTCGCCTCACTAGATAACATTCTGACGTTAAACGTTGCCAGGTTCAGATTTCAATGGCGGCCTGTCCAGAGCCAGGGATTCTTAGCATCCTCTGCTGCGTCACTGATCTGACCGCCGCCGTGGTCAGTTGCTTCGCGTCTGCTGGGGACTGAGGGCCGGGGTTTGATTGCTGTATTCATATACGAGAACCTATATTTTTGTTACGCGTAAACCCAAAGATAAAGCCCTTTGTCAGCTTCCGTTTGAGGTCTATATGAACGGCCGCGACTACTAGGTGGCGATACTATTTTTGGACAGCGTTTACCATAATGTCGATTACGGTCGCAGTACACGCTGTTCGAGAGACGAGACGTTCAGAGAGCTCACGCATCAAGGACAGATACATTGTGTGCACACGTACGTCATGCACGCGCGCACGTGTGCCGAAGTGCAGCACACATCTTCATTCTTCTAGGCCCTCCGCCAAGCGCAAGTGCTTATTGAAATAGTGCAATATGTCAAAGTAATATGCACCAGAAAATTTCAAAAGTACAACTTACACACAAGCTGCAAAGATGACCACTACAGATTGTAATTCGAGTATGTAAAGAAATATAATTCTGTTACGTGGAAACACAATCAGAGAGCCCTTTTCCAGCTACCTTTAAGGTCTACCTGTCTGAGCGGCCGCGATCGCTAGATGGCGGTACTCTTTTGGGGTAAGCAGAGAACGAGCCCACAAAAGATCTCGACCAACTATAGGCTATCAACTTCCCTGTAAAATTCAACACGCACTCGAAAGCGTTACATGGCAACTTTACGCTAGATTTACCAGTGTTTCGAGAGAACTCTATGTCACATCGAGCTTACATTTGTTTGAGATGGGGGTATCTTAGCTGTAATGCGTGGCCGAACTCTAATCTTCCTGCCTTAATGAGAAGCTCTCCAAATAATTACTGAATGCTCGGGTTGTTTTCTTTTCTTTTTTTTCATGCGCTACAGGAAGTTTGTTGTGGGTTTACCCGGCGTCCTCGGTTAACTAAACAAGGCACCTTCTTTATATTTCGTGAATATAAAGGGAACGTTATGAATTATTCGTAGGCAAGTTTGAACGTGAATGGGCTGACTGGGGCTTTATCAATAAATTACATATTAAGGCGCTCAGGAGTGCTCTAAGTCTGCTTTGTGAACGGCGCTAAATTTAGTCCTTCGCCCAGAAAGAACCATAAATGTCATCTAGATTAAATTTACGGAAAATGGGGGAACATTAGGGCTGATGATACCACGAAATAATATACATGGGGATAAATTGCAACCTTCATTTAAGTTCCTTAAGAAAGTGCTCAAAAGTGTAGAATGCTGGCAACGTTTCAAACGAGTGAGTCTTACGCGGGCAGCGGTTTAAAGTATGCGGTTTACTTACAAGAAACTCACGGAGCAGAAACAGGAACAGTCCAGTAAGCGATGTTCAATTTTTTCTACTGTGTTACAGAAATGGAACACAGGAGAAATTGCCAGACCAGATCGGTGCTTGTATAAATTTAGGGGTGGGACTCGACATGGCAGCGTCATTAATGTCACTTCTGACTGCCTTGTTCTGCAATATGTCTTGCTCCAAGGGAATGGTAAGTGATGTAGTTCGGTGGATAACGTAAGATTTGAGTTTGATGACAAAAGTGTTTATCTGCGAAAGCTGGCTGACATGATGGTGGAATTGAGGACGCGCAGCCTGTGGCGCGCACCCACTTCAACTTCGCCCTCGGCGACAGTCTTTTCAGTGAGTTTGCAACAAACTACCACAATATGTTGAAATAAACCTTTTCTAAACATGATGTTGCTCAGAAAGCAACAATCGGCACGAAGGAACTCATTTTAAGCTATTCCTCTTCGCACTGGTCTCTACTGCGCCAACTTTGGTTGATACAGACTTAACAGATCTGAATTGCTTACCCTTTATCGCATCCCCACAGGCTCAGCGCAAACAGTGTGGTGATGCAACACAAGACTTAACACATCATCTTCGTGTTTCCATTATTAGGCTCTTGCTTGAGATTGACTGTTACTTACTAGAGCGTCCTGAATTTGACGCAGAACGGGAAGTATTAATAGTTAGGCTGAAGCGTGGGATGGCCCCACACACAGATGGCGACAACGGTATCGTAACGGCGGCGTAATCACCACTGAATGACAACAGCACGATTACTATAGAATGACGAAGAAACAATCATATGGATAGAACTACGGAGGTCGTATGTAGACGAAGGTATGACGACAAAGGTATGATGTTCCTGAAGGAATGAGGGTGGTAAAACGAGAGCGCCACCTCGACGGCATGTCAACAACTGTATGATGACTACAGCATGGCAAGAATCGGGTGACGACGTTAAAATGACGGGGGGACGATGGGGCGACTGCGACGGCATCACGACTGTATGACGACGATGCAATGACGACGATGTCCTGACAAGACTATGAGGACGATGGATGTCAACGAGTTTGTGATGACAATGGCGCACGACGACAGAATAAGGAGAGTCGGATGTCGAAGCTGGAGTGACGATGATGGAACGACCACGACGGCATCGCGGCGACGGTATGACAATGAATACATGGCGACTGTATGACCACAAAGTCGTTACGAGAGTCTGATGACGACAAACCCGGAATGACGACGATGCAATGACGAGGACGGCGTCACACCCACCTACTTAGTGGCCCAAGCTGATAGACAACTTCGGGCACTGGGTCTGCGTAGGGAGCCTGACGGTGATGGCGTGCCAAGGGCCAGATGACGAAGCTCGAACGATAATGATGGAATAACCACGACGGCGTCAAGCCCTCGAGCACATACAGGCCGGCCTCTCTGCATTTCGTATCATTAAACGTTTCTCTCTCTACTTAGTGGTCCAAGTTGGTAGCTACCATGGGTCACTGCACCGGCTCAAGAGGACGGACGGACGGACGGGTCGATAGATGGTTTGAAAATACCTGCAATATGTAAAGCAAGCTAACTGCATTAATACTGGTGCCTTGGGCAAGACAGCTGCTAGGAACACACAATTCGTTTCATCTAAGCAAAATTCTCTCCTTTTACCTCGGTACATGTTGACGGGAACGTTCAGCATGCACTTTGGATTTTCAGTACAGTGTAACTGTGCTCGTGCGACTCTTAACGTGCGGAGTACGGATGGTTTGGGATGTAGCCATAGTTAAAACTGCTCTAGTAGGAGGCAATGTGTGCTAAAGCAAAACACAACTACACAGTCGTTCACAACCTAGGAATGTAGTGGTCAATTAAACGCTTCCCTATTCACCGAAACTTAGTATAAATGTGCTAGGCAATTACATTATTTAGTTTCGGTGGTGTCATGATGAGGTCAGACTCCTTCATTACCGGCGTCTCCCAAGAACGGTTTCCTAGCGCGGAGGCACTGAGAACAAGTTCAGTACAGTGCGCTAGCGTGAGTGGAGCCATTGGGTTGTCATTAAGGGCAAAAAATGAAGCACGCGGAGTGCTTAAGGTTGGCGATGGCAGAAATCAACTTCCCTATGCAGCAAAAGGCGGCTTAGCGTGCCAACGTAACCCTCGCACAGACGTGAAGCTTCTGACGATGGAAACGTCGATCAGAAAAAACGCGAACGATGAGATTGTTGTGTAAATCCTCTTCAGCTCATCTAATGTGTGCAAGGTTCTGAAACCTGCTTTTCTAGTCCTCCGCTAACATGTGCATATATGTAGCAAAGAAAGAAAGAAAGAACCCGAGACAGAACGTATCGTAGGGTACCGAGACGCAGCGTGCACAAAGGAGGCGCAGTTCGTCTTCCGTTCGAACTCAAATAACCAGCGAAAACTTCTCGTTTCGGAGGGACAGGCCGAAAAATTGCCGCTGTATTTGCAATCCATTCCGAGCCGCATAAACTGATAAGTCCGCACAAGCGCACAAGAAGAATGATCACCAGAGCGAACGCGGAAAAACGCCGCGCCGAGCTCTTTCGAGGAAGGCACGCCGCGAGTGAATGTCGCCGCAGTTTTCTGGGCTCCACGCCAGGCGTTTTCCGTTCACAGGCTCGCTTCGCTTAGTCCCACTGCTGCACGATATTTCCTTTCTCTTCTTGGTGTTCTTTTTTTATTATTCAACGTGCACCATTTTAAAGCTGTCGCTGCACTTCCGTCGCCGAATCAGCACAACTAAACATGTGCATGCGCACCAAGTGCGGCAGAACGAACACACAAATTCGCACAAGCGTAACAAACGCCAGTGAAGTTCGCGAAGCGATGACGAGCCAAGCAAAAGCTGGAAGTCTGCAACTGGACGAGGAAATCACAAGCGCATATAGTAGACCAACGTATACTCTATCCGTAATTGTGTGCAGCATATTCAAAGCCACGTACATCGTTAAAGCATAATATGCAACACATTCTACCACACTGTTCTTCGTCATGCGTTTTATTACAACCCTGGAGCACACGAGGAACAATATTTCAAGTCGTTCCGACAGCAGACAGTGACCGTGTCAGTTCTAAAGCAAAACTGACTTTTTTTTTTCTCTCATCGTAAGACAATAGAAACGGCTGTGTAACGCCAGAATGTAGCCTATGCCATACGCCCCCTTACATACGCCAGGACGTATGTCATGTAGGCGCCATAGGTCGTATACCTAACAATAGACGTACCATTGCTATAGTGACTGTCGGTACAGAAGTGAAGGCTTAGCTGTGATGAAACTATTTAAACTCAGAAAACAGAATGTACGGCCTTACAGCAAGAATTTCAGAGCTCACCATAGTAGTTCATCGCAAGATTTCGCGCGAATATCGTGTTTTCGTACTTACTAGTGGGTGTCACCTTTTACTCTCCGCATCAGTTTTGAAGGCAAAGATTTGCCCAAAGAGCTCAGCATCGCAAGGGTCGTCAGGTGGAAGACTACATAATTGTGCGTATAACTGAACTGACGCGGCGGTTTTTCGAGTCTTCATCGCTCGCGTGGCACTGCACTGAACTTGTCTGGCGCTCAAGAATGCGCGCCCAAAAATGTCGTAAACGTGTGCGGGCTTCTAAAATGGCGAGCACTGTGGCGCCGCAGCGCCGAAGCCTTTGGCGTCATCACACGAGCCAAATCCAGAGGCGGCGACCGAATGCGCGCGAATAAACGACGACGTCGATCTGCCAACGTGCGAATTCCGCGTCTATACTGCAGGCGCACCACACGCGAGTGCTAAGCCCGTAGAGTGATTGCACCCCCGGCAATTATTTAGTCTTCATGCCTCGTTTGCCAGCAGCCCTGATTGCAAGAATGGCTCCAGTTAACCAGTTTGAGTTGGCACACGCGACTTGCGGCAAAACAAAACATGCGCGCGAGCCTTGGACAACTGTAAAGGTAAAAAGAAAAGAAAAGAAAAAGATATTTAAAGAGGTATCCTGCTTGTCATGTGGTGTTTGGGTAATTGTGCGTGTTAGAGAGTTTATCTCACTTTGCCGATTGGCGCTTCAAAAATGATAAGCTGGCAAGAAATGTACCATACAGCTTCCTGACGTTCAGTGTGCTCAGAACGAAACACCTGGGAGCACCAAGCAGGAGTGGCACTTGCTAAATATGACTAAACAGTCGAGTCTCCTGAAAACACTTAAAGAGCAACTCTGTCGACAGAAGGATTTTCAACGGGAGCTTATCGCCAACTCCTACTCTTTCACAGAGGTTTGTGCGCTCTTTGTAGGCTATATATTCTTAGTAATGGGCATACACACCGCATAACTGTGAAGAGATAATCAAAACAGCCTTGTATTTTCATCGTCGTAAAGGCCAGTCTGAAATGTGCGGAACAGGTCACCTTTTATAGCGTTCTCTGAGACAAACGCACATAATAAGGTCATGACCTAATAGAGAGGCAGGGAAACAGACAAGACCTGAAAGTTAACCTGATGGTTCGCTACCCTGCACGCGAGTTGGGGAAGACGGGCGTTAGAAAGACAGGAGCAGAAGAGAGAGAGAGAGGGAGGGGGGAGCGTGGGAAAGGACAATAACCACTACTACAGAACAGAAAAGACTGCGGTTGCAGGAGAAAACGAAGCGCGGGAAGAAAGAATGGCGTGCCCTGCAATGAATTGCGTTCACAGCCCCGAGTCCTCAGAGCCAGGGCACTGATCCGACATCTGCACGCACACACGCACGCACGCACGCGGACTCGCAAGCGCGAACAAACGCATGCTTACGCACGAAGCCGACCGCCCTCATCGACGCATCCGTCCTGGGCATCTTCCACTTGAACAAGGGTGGTATGGGAGCTTCTTGTTCGTCGCTCTCCCGCTAAATCGGAGCTTCTCAAGCGCGACGGGGGCCCCCCATCACCCCATGCCCGCTGTCAGAAATTTTGTTTGAGTCTTGCGGCGTGCGAGCGGCGCCGATCGCGAGGAGAATAATGCGAAGTAGAAATCGAGAACCGCGCGCCAAGGCGAAGCGGATGAGGACGCGCGTTGCTGCCATTTGCGGCACGCGCTAAGCGCGCCGGCAAGGAGATGCGCGCGCTCGACAACGGGTAGTCGCTCGCTCTTCTCGTGAGACGAAGTGCTCGGCTCACAGAAGCGAGGTTCTTGCACGGCTGCGCGAATGTTCCCGCTAGAGCATAGCCCGCTGCGTTTGTCGATGTTTCGATTGCGCTCGAATATCTGCATTTTCCTCACTCATGCGGGATCATCCAACCCCCACGTCACAGCGAGCACGCGAATGTCGAAGCAGAAGAGTATCAAAGTATTTATCTTTCTCGGCATACGGGTTGGGAGGGAATAAATACTAGAGATAAACAGATTAGGTGAGGGACCCGAGATAAAATATCCCGTCACGAGAGAGCGCACCGCTTTTAATTATTCCGTCAGTGCCGCACGGAATCCGCGACAGGAGCATATTCTAAGGTATTGCTTAGATACGGTGAAACATCTTACGCGAGACCGGTCGCGGGCTGCGAAAATTAGATTTCGCAACATGTATCGAGTGCGCATTTGCATACGTGATGCTTGAACAAGAAAGAAAAATACGTACCTAGCAGGCGGCACCAATTTCGCGTCTCTTGAGCTCAGACATTTCAGTAAATCCATTCAAGGACAAATCACGAACAAGAAAGATGAAAAATAAATATAAATTGCAGGTAAAAGCAGAAATCCTTTTGCATTGATTCCTTTTCTTCTTTTTTTTTTTGCAAATAGTAGTGGCCTTATGGTTGCGACATCTTACACACGCATGCACGAAAATACATTTTATTGTGAGTGAAACAATATTATCCTTTCTTTTAAAGGTTAACAGCTTACTTGTATTAAGAGTTCACGTTTAAAATGAATATATTCCTGTGGTCAGTATAAATAAGAAGAGAATGTTACTTTGAAAACTATTTATTTGGCATACCACCCAAGGAAGGAAAGAAGGAAAATGTGGAGAAGGAAAGGCAGGGAGTTTAACCAGTTTAGCTCAACCGGTTTGCTACCCTATACACATGGGAGCAGCATGGGAGGGGATGAAAGATTGTGAGGAGAGAGAAAGAGAGAGAGCACATAGCACAGCACACGCATCGTCAGTTACAGTCCGTCACTCTTGCGTGGTACGTGACATCACTGCCACAGCCGCTTGTCCAAGCCCGTTTTTTTAAAAAACGAAGTAGTTCCTTCGTTGCCATCAGCTGTGATGTCTCCTGTCGGCGACATGTGAAAATCGTTTCAACCGACAATGGTCTCTTGTCAAGGTGCGCTAGAACGGACGCCAGCGACTGTCGCTGAACGCTATATTCAGGGCAGTCGTGGCATACCACGCAGATACAGCTCAAGCTCGGCGACCTCACGTTTTGTTGTAAAGACATGACTCGTCATCATAGACTGGTTGCACAGTACGTGAATAACACTGTACTTGAAATAAACTTTTTTTTTGGTATCTGAGCATCGTACTGATTTCAGTGCCCAGGGCAAAAAATTGTGCCTCCAGGACAGCCATGAAACAGTCATTTTCAATACAATGCTACAGTATTTTCGTGGCTATTAGAAAAATTGATTCCCTTTAGTCAGACTCTATAGAAGGCGAGAGGGTAACGATTGTTAGCTCCTCGTGTTTCTCGTGTTGTAAACGTTTGCAAAGTCATTCGAGGTAAGATCCTAAGCAGCACTCATCATTTGCGATTCATCACTCCCACCGATCTACGGCAAGGCAGCGCTGGCTTCAAGCGAATCAATATTGTTTGCTGATCATATGACATAGGGTACAGGAACATGTTACCACTTTGTCGAAAATAGATATACTTATCTAGCCCCGGTCCTAGCTAACATTTACATACGAGAAGACCCGACAGACGCTTTCCTGATGGCCCAGGCCCCTCACTGTAATTACGATAGCGAGTAAAAAATACTTCAAAGCTGCTTTGGAAACACTGCACCAGTTCTCTCGCAGCGTGAAAAGCATGCGCAGAACCGTGGCCACAGCTAGTAGGTACAAAGGGTAAAAATCAATGTTAGGCCACTTACGCCACTTGTCAGTTTGCTAGGAGTACAAGACTGCCCCTTAATGGAGAGTGTCTAACTTGGCGCATAGCTAAACGGTTTTCTATTCAATAAATGGTTTTTCAGTAGGACTTTGATGATAGTCATAACTCAGGCTCTGTCTAGGAGGTCCTGCTATAGAACCATGCATAACGACGCGCTAAAGATTGCTGAACCTGGTCCGCGACATTTTATCAACATCGTTTCATCGACGGATCACATGTTTTATATTATGCGTGAAATGCTTTTAGCTCCTGTTGTCGGCGACCTTCCAGTGACCTGGAGCCATAAGCTAGAGCCGTTATCCGGACAAGTTGACAAGGAAATTTATTCACCTGTAGGCACGCTTACAACTGTGGTATGAACGTAAAGTACAATATAAGGTATATAGCCCATGTAATACATCATACTTGATATAAACAAAACAGATCAGCAAATGAAATAATAGATGATGTTTGGTTGACACTGGCTTTGCCACACACAACAGAAACAACAAAACATCATTACAGCGTCCACGTAAAACCATTATTGTCAGCATCGAATTTATGTAAGACACCCGGGGCACATACAAATGCAAAGTCTCAACCTAGGCGAACAGAATTTGAGCATTATTCTGGCTGTAGAAAGACTTTGCCTTGGGAGACGGTTAGGTACCACGTAGACCAGCGCCGAAGAAGCTGAGTTTCAATAGCTGTTCTTGAAGATGACCCCATACTATCAGCCGTAGTTTTCACATTTTGGGGTACATTGCTCTATTTGACTGTCGAGATCGTTCTGCAATGTTGCGGAAGCACCACAAAATGTAGCTAGCCCTATAGTAGATGAGACTCGCAAACCGATCTCAGCATTGTTGTGGCCGCACGATGGATATTCCAAACATTCTTGCAACTGGCTTCCAGAATGTGCGTGCTACAACGCACTCCTTTACTACATGCGCGTTGGTCTCTGTGTGCAATGCATGCATTTATCACTCGCTACCATATGCCAGCGTTCAAGCCTGTCTCTTGTAGGTAGAATTCCCCATGATATTGCCAATGAAAATTCTTCACTTGAGAGGGCAAATCAAGTGAAAGCACGGCTGTCCATGTTTGTGTAGTAGCTGTCCACGGAGGTAGAGCTGTCTCACACAACATTTCACACAGTCTAGAAAGTAGTGTCGTACGCCACTTTGTGATTCTTAGTTGTACAAGCTAGCTGGCTTTGCAAGCGTACAGTCGTCGCATACCGCGGTGCTGGCGTTACCGCTGTCGTAAGCATGTTGCCTGTACTCTGCGGCATAAGCGTTCGACGGTAATGGCCCAGCCCATAAAGGAGTAGTGGCCTACCTGGGCATTCATCATTATCAAGTAGATGACATCTACTCCTAGAAAAAAAGCGAGATCATCCGGACATCTAATCACAAGTTATGAAAATGCGGTCTCTGGCGCCCAGCCCTGTGAACAGAACCGCATTACATACGCTAGTTACTGGCCAAACAAGTCACCAAAAATGTCGCTTCGAAGGTCTTCCTAATGTTTACTCACATTATCACTCAAGCTGTAACTTCTAGTACGCAGAAGTTTCATTTGTCATTTCCAATAGCGACGTTCTAACGGAAGATGCAGGGCACCGCACACTTAATTGTTATTTTTCGGTGCTGAGACAGGGTAGCCCGTTCACGCAGAAACTATACGGACAGGGTAGAATCAACAAAGGGGCGCTGCGAATACTCCTCGAGGCAGGGCTTCCGAACGAAAAGATACTGCATACGATTTTTTGGGTGCAGGGTCACACCGGAATAGAGGGTAACCAGAGGGCCGACAGTCTAGCTGGCGAGCTTACATACCAAGTGGGACAGTCAATGGACCCGGGTGCCACTATGACGGTGGAATGAACGTACATGGAAATACTAAACCATCACAGAGGCAAAAGGATAATATATCCACCACCCCACCCATCTTTAACACAACACGAAGCAGTCGGCTGGCGAAGGCTGCAGACAGGAACATTCTCCAATCTACACATCCTACACAAAATGTTTCCCAGTCTATACAGGGACACATGCCCATGGTATGGGGCCATCCCAACACTATATCACATCACATGGGAGTGCAGAAATAACTTCTGTTTCCACAAAGAAAAAGAACCCAGTGCGGAACAGTGGGAGGGCCTGCTCACCAGCGGCGAGCTCACAGTCCAAAAAGGATTGGTGCAACACGCTCTTCAAGTGGCCAGGCTCAGCAATGCTCTGAATAGGGGCGCCGACCACTCAAGACGACGGAGACTTCAGTAAAATATGACGACCTCTGTTAGCCACTGAAAGCTGTAAATAGAGCAATAAAGCTTTCCTTCCTTCCTTCCGCAGCTCGAAAGATGGCGCCACGCTGCGTGACCAAGCCGGCAGCGTCCGGTGTTCTGCGGATGGCTGTTTGGCCGAGAGCACACTTGCGATGAGCTTCAGTTCTCAACAGGTTCGTGTGCTGTGGTGTGGTGCGGCAAGGTGGGGTGTGCGGTTGCGAACATTCACTATACCCATTCTAAGATTGTGGCTAGCATCATATCAAACCATTCTGCTTTGCCGGCAGCCATTTCATGCTTATATCGGCTCTCGATTACGGAAGAGTCAGAATTTTTAGTGACATTGTTTTATTATATCGAATGCTGCTTCAACGAACAGTCCATGCCCGTTTCATTGAAAATGCTGCGGACACGGTCGTGTTTGGGAACAAGAAGAAGCGCCGAGCAGTGCAGACGTGGAAGCATCGGCTCCGTTTCTTTTTCCATGCTCCGCTCGCCAGTTTTGAGAGTGCAAAAAAAAATAAAAAAGCATACCACTGGATCCGCGAAGCGACAGCGAATCTACTGACACCAAGATTCGAGGTGGGGCTTGTTTTTTCATAATTTTACGGAACGTTTTCTGCTCCTTAGTGAGGAGTAGGGCCTTTGTTGGGCTTTGTAAGCCCACCTGACCGCAGCCATGGCGGATACAAACATGTAAGATGAAGATTTTACTGGAAATGAAGGAAACAATGGTCAGGACGACTACGGTTGGCAAGTAGTGGTTGGCCGAAGATCACGAGCTAGCACAAAGGCTGTGGATGAGGAGAGCACATTGCCACGTAATTAGCGAGGGCATGGAGTCAAGGGAACCGCCGTCGGTGGAATGGTCAAGAATCGGATTACCAATGCTTCGAGGATGCCTCAACTGCCCGAGGAGCACAGAAAGATTATTATATGACATCGAGGAGGGCTCAATTTGAACAAGGTGAGCACCCCCACAATTGGTTCCGCAGTCATCGAGGCGTCCGGCCTAACGGAAGAGGAGGCCCGTGAAGATGTTGTCTGCCCGAACTTCACTCAAAATATCATCGTAGTCAGCATACCTAAGCCCGAACATGCTGCGAAGTGCGTTAGAATCAAGTCTTTCAAGATTATGGAAGCGGAATACGAGGCATACGAAGCGGCACCACATGCCACATGCAAAGGCGTCATCCGAAGAGTGGACATCAGAGACTCGCAAGCTATGATAACAAGAAACATCGTGCATGACTTGAACCCGCTTGCGCTGGCTGCCAAGCGCATCAAGACGTCGGGGTCGGTCATTGTACTTTTCGATGGACTCAAAGTGCCCAATTTTGTCAGGTACGGATCGACACTAGTGAGATGCTACCTCTACAGGAAGCAATTCGACGTCTGCTTCACCTGCGGAAGGGTCGGGCACCGCTCTGATGTGTGTCCGACGCCTGACTTTGTTCAGTGCAGGGGATGTGGAACTCGCAGCCCAGGAGATGAACATGTGTGTGTACCTAAGTGTAAATTTTATGAAGGCGATCACCCTACCGGCGACAAGTTTCGTAAGCAAATATTTTAAATCCCTTACGTCGTACGACTTCGTCGAAGAGAGCGCAACAGGACTCGGTCGTCAACAAGAGTGCAGTCGGAAGCGCAACAGCTGGCGCCCAACCATCGCCCCGAGGACAGAGAGCACTCACGCTCCAGGAGTCGCACCAGATCCAGGCATCGTTCACTATCCAGGCAGAGAAGGCGCTCCAAGTCAAGGGAAGCGCAGGTGCGCTTCGTGCAAAGGGACTCAATACCTGGCGACAAGAAGACGCCAGGAACCACTTGGGCTCACAAAGTAAAAGGTATGGCGGGAGTTGCTGGGGGCGCCTCGGCTGCTGTGGGTGATGACAATGATGCCAGAATAGAGCAATTAATTAAAGAAGTAACTTCTTTAAGAAAAGCTAATGAAGAATTGACCAGGCAGGTAGCAGAGCTTCGTAAAAAAGAGCAGTCGAGCCCTGCTAGAGTAGAGATAGATAGACCTGTAAGCAAAAGCAGCGATCCAGGGGAATCCAGCTCTCCTGCCCCTAAAGAGAGGGCCGTGAGTTCCGAGGATGAGCCAGCATTCTCAGCCTTCAGTGAAATAAAAGATACAATTAAAGCGATAAGAGAGACAGTGGAAAGGACCAACTTTAAAGTGGACAAATTGTGGAAATGGAGGCTAATAGCGGAGAAAAGAGGAAAATTGAGACGCGAGGGGATGACGACGATGAGTATCTGCCATCGGAGGCGGATAGTATAAAGCCCATTCCTCGATTGTCGGGGGCCATCACAAAGAGGAAAGTAGCGGGTAATACAAAGGCAGCCTCACCTAATAACAATGGACAGTAATCATGAATTTAACGTGTGGCAATGGAATTGTCGCGGGTTCCAACACAAAAAAGCAGCACTGCGACAGATGATCACGTCGTCTGAGGCCAGGCCAAAGTATTTATGCTGCAGGAAACCTTAGCGGACGAAATTATGCTTACTGGGTACAAAGTTATATGTAGAGACAAAAAGACGGGGAGGGGATTGGCGACCCTCATTAACAAAAGGTTACCATACTTTGAGCATGATATTTATCTTAGACATTCCAGGTTTGAATTTATTCTAGTTGAGATAATACTTAAAAGGAACAGAAGTAAGACGCAAAGCATTTTCTGTTTGAATATTTACAGCAGTCCTAACGACATGAGACAGAGGTTTCGAGCACTCTTCAACAAAGTGCTTTTGGTTGCCAAAAAGTCCCCGCTCATTATTGGAGGGGACTTTAATGCTCCCTATCACACATGGGGATACACTTGGAACACAAAGAAGGGAGGGAATCTACGGAGCCTTGCCATGGATCTGGGGTTACGCTTGATTACTGATCCGGCGTATCCCACCCGTTGTGGCAGGTCCACAAGCAGGGACTCCACACCAGATCTTACTTTTGTAAACAACTCAAAAAGAGCCAAATGGAAAAATTCAAACATGGATCTCGGGAGCGATCATTATATCATACACATAACCATACGCATACCGACACAGGAAACTACAATCTTCAAATTCACTGATTGGGATCAGTTTAGAAAAATCAGGGTGAACAGAAAGTGGGGCCTCTAGATACCGAGCAGGATCCCCTTCAGACGTGGGTCATCCAGCTCAGAGAGGACGTCAAAGAGGCCACTAAACAAATCAGGACAGAGGAAAATATTGAGGCTATGGACAGCAGGTTGGCGCATCTGATTGAGGCCTAACAGTTTATATTACAGAGATGAAAAACGCAGAGACCTAACAGAAGGCTAAGGGAGAAAATAGCGCAATTAAACAGGGAAATTGATGATCACTCGAAGACCCTCGTGAAGCAACAGTGGGATAAGATCTGTAATTCGGCTGATGGTAGACTCAAACATGGAGGTAGCTGGAACCTCCTCAAGCACTTGCTCAACGAGAATGAAACAAGGACAAGCAAGAGAACAGCTATATCTAAGTTGGTTCATCAGGAAAACCAAGATAAAAACACAGAAAGGTATCATGGATAGTCTCGCAGCCAAATATCTCCCACTTAAACAACCAAACGAAGAAGATGAGAGCCCCGAATATACGGGAGGCATATGTGAAGAACTTGACCGGGACTTCACGGAGAGTGAAGTGAGGGCGGCTGTTCACAGTCTTAAGAGTAGATCGGCGGCTGGACCTGACGGAATAACTAACAAGATGTTCAGAAATCTGGATGCAGAATCAATTTCTTATCTAACGGAACATTTCAATGAATATTGGAGAAAAGGGGTATACTCAGAGGAATGGAGGGTGGCCAATACTATCCTTATACCAAAGCCAGGAAAACAACTCACTCTGGACAACCTCCGTCCTATTTCCTTAACGTCATGTCTAGGCAAAGCTATGGAACATGTCATCCTAAATCGACTCACTAAATACGTTGAGCAGAACGACATCCTCCCATACAACTTGATCGGCTTTCGTCCCGGGCTGTCAACTCAGGATGCTATGCTGCTGATCAAGCACCAACTTATACAGGACAGTCCAGCGCATACGAAAGCTCTTTTGGGATTGGATGTGGAAAAAGCTTTTGATCGTATAAAGCATAAGGCAAAACTTGGCGTCCTCTCGGAGATGGGGTTAGCCAAGAGACTTTTTAACATGATTAAGGGCTTTCTTAACTTAATCGAACTGCACAACTCATGCTGGGTGAGCTTAAATCAGAAGCTAAGGATTTGGGAAATAGGGGCACTCGGTAAGGGGCTGTCCTCTCACCCATGCTATATAATTTAGCAATGTCTAAGGTTGCAAGAAATCTGGAGAAAATTGAGGGTATACATTATTTGGTATATGCCGACGACATAACCATATGGAGTGCCAAGGGTAATGTAGGACAGACAGAGACCAGTTTACAGGAAAGTTTATATGTTGTAGAGTACACACTGAAAGACATGGGGTTGAAATGCCTGGCAGCCAAATCAGAACTCTTGGTCATTAAACATCGCAGAAAAGGTCACAAACCAAGAGTTTACATTGCGGAAGATGAGCCAAGAGTGTGCTTATACACTCATGAAGGATCCGCAGTCAGGCTAGTTGAAACAATCAAGGTTCTTGAGTATCACATAGACGGAAACAATGCTAACTATAGAACAATACAACATATTTCGAAGAAAACAGATGAAGTGATTAGGTTACTAAGGAGAATTACCAATGGACACAGAGGCTTAGGAGAAGACAGCGCTTTGAGGCTAATACACGCCTTTGCTCTCTGTCACTTCACTTATGTGGCTGGATTATTCAAATGGAAGCAGGCAGAACTTAACAAACTTACTGTGATGCTCAGGAAGCCCGTTAAAGTAGCCCTAGCGACACCCAGTAACGCTGCAACTGATAAACTCATGAGTCTAGGGGTGCACAACACAATGGAAGAAATCGAGGAAGCCCAACAGCTAGCGCAACACGAAAGATTGACAAAATCACGAGCTGGTAGGAACATATTACAAGCAATAGGTGCAGAACTGAATACATCAAGGAGCCCAATAGAGGCTGAAGTAGAATTAAGGACTGAAGTTAGGAACAAGATCAGAACCAACCCTCTCCCCAGAAACATGCATCCAGAATATATTGTCGAAAGGAGAAAGGCAACAGCTAAAGCACTTTTGCAGGAAATAGAACAGCAGAACCAATTGGCAGCCATAGTTGATGCAGCCTGAGTGAAAGGTAAAGAAGCATATACGGCCATTGTCTGAAATTATCAAGGGAAGGTGCAAGATGCTATCACTATTTTTACCAAGGACCCCATGGCGGCGGAAAGAGTGGCTATTGCTTTAACTATCAGGAGTAATAAGCGGGCCTGCATATACAGTGATTCAAAATCCGCTATAAAGTGTTTTGATAAAGGCTACGTAGCTGGTGTAGCAGCTAAACTTTTTGAAAACATTGGGATTATGAGAACTGAAGTCCGATGGTTTCCTGCGCATATGGGGAAAGTGAACGAGACTCGGATAAACCTCAATGAGGCTGCTCATGATTTGGCACGAGGACTTGCTAACCGTGACAGTCACAACAGAGCCGTTCACCATCAAGCCAGGGAATCTAGAGATCATTTAATAACATACAATGACATTACCAAACACTACTATTTAGGACGCAGGCAATTCCCATTGCCACATTCATAACTGAACAGGGTTCAGGCAGTCTCACTGCGCTTATTGCAAACAGGTACATATCCCACACCATACACTATTAATAAAATATATCCGGATACGGAGATTAAGATGGACTGCAACGATTGTAATGGCATCATTGGAATCAGACCTAAGCTGGCAGGGTGTCCCGCGACTCTCCCCAACCTCGTTGAAGAATGAACACAGTGGGAGAAAAGGATTCAAAGCCCATTGTTTCAGGATCAACTAAGGGCCGTCCAGAGGGCCCATGATGTCGCTGAAAGACTTGGCCTGACAGTGGCAACGTGGGAGCGGCCCGCCTTGGCTTAAGAAGTCGAGCCTCCGGACCTCATTACAATAAATGTTTTCACACACACACACGGTCGTGTTTCATCGAACTTGCTTTAGCAACCGGAAACGCTCACACTAAAATGAGGTGTTCCAAGGGAAGCCAAAGCAGCTATTTACTGCCCCGAAAGACGTAAGGAGGCTGTCACTGTAGCGTACAAACGTGAAAAAAAAAAACGAGAGGCACGAGAGGCATTTAAGTAGCAGAAGACATCCCTCAGTTGCAATTCATATTTGAACGAACAAGAGACACTTAAGCCTGGAATTGACATTACGGCAATAAAACTTGTCCTTGTTAGTGACGGAGACAAGGCCCTGTGTTCACAACATTGGTTCCAGCCTGAGGCATCTCTTACGCCACTAATGTTCAGTCCTTCAAGTCGCCATCATCCTGTGACACTTGTGTCGTGTTTGAATGAAACACTTGTTTCTTCACTAAGGTGGTCACACTTATACAGTGACGTGGAAGAGAGAAATTAACAAGCAGTAGACTGGGCGAAAAATGAGGCAAGCATTGCTTGATATATTTATGCAGAGATGACGGCGCATGTTGGTTTCATATACGAAATGTGTATGGCGGAAAGTTGTGGGAATGACGTCATCTTTTCAGTTGGCGAAGAATAGTCGTGACGAAACCGCTAACAGCCGGTTCTTGGCGGTTGCTACAAATCCAGCCGCCGCTCCTTCACAACTAAACTCTTCTTGCCGTATTGGCTGGCCTTTCAGTATAGGGCGACTACATTGTCCCTGGTTGCTTGTAGCTCTTGTTTTAAGTGCTTGACAAACCGCCAGAAGCGAAGGCGCGCATAGTCAACGACTTTCAAGGAAGAGGCTCTGCCAGCTTTCTGCTGTGTTGTTGCCTCGTAGTTGTCAGCGAGCCATCAATTGCTCCAGTTGGAGCACTTGTTTGGTGGGAATCGAGCCTACGTGCGGATAAGAGCCTCGCAGGAGAGCTGTGCGGTCACATGAGTGTTGTGTGCAACGAAGGATGTGCCAGCTCCGTTTCATTGAAGAATATATCCGGCTACAAAGAAAGCAAAAAAATTTTTTTTTCTTGCAATTTTATAGCTACAGCCAATATTAATTTGTAGACATATAAAGAAAAAATGGCGAATAAGGAATCTTTATGGAAAAACAAGTAATTATGTTTCAAATTCTAAACGACGTAAAGAATCAGCAGTAATGATTTGATGAAGCATCGTCGGTAAAACGTCCTTCGATGATACCCCGTTTCATGAAACGGCGTTCCACAAAACGGCGTTCTATGAAATGGGCGGAACTATGTTAAACCCTCTTTTAATACTGAAGAAGTGGCACTCCAGGACCGACACACATGAACTAAAAAAGAACTACTTTTGTTTTATTCCTTATACTTCTGTGATGATTCACGTTGTTTATTTCAGAACATTCGTTTGTAGGTTGTATAGCTGTTATTAATTTGTGTAGCATTACATAGTGTTATGACTGGATAACAAAATTCTAACTTGTTAGTATAGTGTCACATGTGTTCTTTTTTGTCCTTGTATATGTGCCCCCCCCCCCTATGTAATACCCTTGGTTATGAGGGCCTTTAGGGGTATTTTGTATAAATAAACCGTTGCTTGGAACTATCGGCAGTATTATCAAGATTAGGACTTTTCTTTACAAAAGGTAAACGAAATGAGACTTCTGCGACCGTACAGGTGTACGAATTTGATATGCACTTCCTCCAGGTTGGATCCCCATTACATTATATTGATGCCACCACTGAAACTACAAAGTCATCATCTCACGACCTATTGCTTTTTTAAAAATTTCGTTAGTGGACTCAGATGATGGCCACCATGGAAGTGCTGTCAGGGTGTTTTGCATTACGTTACACGCGCCAGCAGCCTCTATCCTCGATGTAGTTTGCGGCGTAAATGGTTATATGCATTACTTAAAAGCACCCATGTAAGCAACCGAAAAGTTAGCATACTAGCAGTAAGCTTAATATAACACACCCATCTTGGGACTTACACCACTCCGTAGTTTTCATCAAGACGAATAAATGTACTTTGTATAGATCTGGCGGCATAATATGGAGTTTATACCAAGGGACAATTTATGCTAGGGAAACATTGCGTGATCTCAGAATGATACTCATACATGAACCTTTGTCCATAAGCGAATGGAGCCGTTATTGACGTAACTTATGCTGTTCTCAAAGTCGGAAATATTTTTGGATGGCAGTCATAATCAACGTGTAACTCAATTACCACATCGGAAATTCGAATGTGCCACGTTCTTAGCGAAGCGCTCATTTCGTAAATACTTGTGCAGCGTACTAATTCTCTTCAGACACTATTAATCTCTCGCCACGGTAAACTGACAGCCACTCAGACGGCCGGTTTCGTTAATTCATCCACTCCTGTCTCAGGAGTTCCCCTTAACGTTACTAAACTTCCCCGTGCTGTGAACCGTAGGCCTCGTCACTGTCAGCGCTCGCATTGGACCGGCTGCATCGTCGTAGTCTCAGGCAGGAAGGCTACGAATTTCCGGTCCAGTAGCTTTGCCTGCCCAAGCGAAGATCGATAATGTTAATTAAGTGGCAAGCATGACGTTGTGTTGGAGTTCGGTGCGTGCACGTGGATATCAAGTTGCGCTGAGCCGTCGTGTTTGTTCGACGAGTCAACCCGATCCACCCGTAGAGGTGCCACGAAATTCTACACCCACCCGCTTTCCGGCAGGCCACGCAAATCGACCGCCACAGATTGGGGCCGCTGCAAAACGAGCATCCCGCCTCCGGCTTCAGAGAACACTTTATAGCACCAAGCAATCATTAGCATGCAGGCTGCACTTGGCTTGCCCCAGTGAATATTAAGTGCGCCCTGCAAACACCACGTTGTCATGTCAGCCTATTCAATTAAAACTTTTGAAAAAGTCTATCGAGTTGCTTTGCCAATGCGATCGCATGACAATGGCAAGGGCCGGTTTAATCGTGGAATCATTTCTCTTGTGGGTTTTAAAAACGAAAGCAAACACGGGTTGATCCGCATCTATTTCTCGAAGTTGCCTTAGCAGCTTTCAAAGATGCAATTGGAAGCGTGGTTATGTGTGCGGGGTGAGTGGCTCAATCCCCAGAAATCATTTAACACTTTTCTATTCATCTTGCACTTTTTACAATATACATAGGCAAACACTGATTAGTCTTTCCTGCATGGTAGCGGCACTTTGTGAACATGATCGTCATTTAGTAAAGGGAAAATGACACATCCACCCAAACGTAGCTAAGTGCTACAAAGGAAACCCATACGGGTTCCTCGGATGAAAAGCTTCGCAGCTGAAGAAAAATTTGTGCAGGTCCGGGACTCAAACCCGGGACGACTGCCTTTCCGGGGCACCCGCTCCTGAAAGGCGGCGATATTTGTCTTCAACTGCAAAGCTTTTCTTTCGACGAACCCGTATGGGTTTCCTTTGTAGCGCTTAGCTACGTTTGGGTGGATGTCTCATTTTCCCTTTATTAATTTCTTCTCTCCAGCTTGCGAGTTTCCGCAGAACTATTACGTCATGATCATTAATTATTTAGTGGCATGCAGGGTCTACTTCTTGCAACATATGTTACTTCTGTGGCAGTATTCGGCTTGTGGCGTAATGCGGGAGGCTACGTTCATAGTTGTAAGTGCAAATGCATGGTATTATATTTTTTTCCAGTTCGTTCGCGCATGTCACGCCGTTTCACATCCTCCTCTTCCCTTATGCGGTGTTTTACTAATGCTCGGTTAACGGGTCTCTGTAGGACTATCTGACAAAGCGATACCCATGAACCCCTTTGTTACAGATATGGAAAACGGTACGCAGTCTCCGCACATCACCGCAACAACGTCACATATTCAAATGCCCGCTCTCTACCAATGTCGCTCCGAGATCGTATCATGATCCATTCGCATAGTCGTATGCGCCATGTTTTCAATATGCAATACAAAGATCGAATAATAATCAATGAAGAGCGCTGGAGGCGACATAACAGGATGTGCTCTTAGGGCCATAGAACCGAAAGCCCTCGGCTGTCTAAAAAGCGAGTTTCTTGCATAAGGCAGAACTTCAGGGGATGCGCACGGATTACGTCTGCATCGCCAAGCAGCAGCTGACAAAGACGCCGCTAATGTGAGGAGTTGGAACCGCCTCCGTAACTCAGGCTGCCATGACCGCATTAGGGGAGTCAGTTGACTGCCCCGAAGAGCAATACAGAGCTTCATGGCAGTATCCGCCAGTCCTTCTGACTTGCTGACATGCATCGTCGGAGTCCACATCCTTCAACTGAACGATGCAGACGCCACTGCACCTTGAGCGCATCCCATTACTCTGGGTCAGACCTACAAAGAGAGGCGCACAAGACGCTTGCCAAACAAGAACGTGAGTACGCGTCATACAGAACGCGAATGTCGCGGCGCCATGGTTTTGCTGATGAAGAAGCAGGGAAGCAAACTCCAAGAATAACTGGTCTGTGATCGGAAACATAAACAGGAGATGAAGGTAAAGTTATAACATCGGACTGGGAGACACACTGCGCTAAATTTCTTGGCACGTAGGCACGGGCTAACCTGCTTCATGACTCGCCACGCCCATACAAATGAAGAACCATGAAAAATTCGGCATGTATCCAGCAACGAAAAATGGTGGACGAGATGACGCAACCTCCGTGCTTTCCAATCAGGGCGACGCCAGCCCGCGCCTTGCACATCTGCTCGCGTGTCCAAAACACGATCTCTCAGTAAAACACTACTGATTATTAAAATACTGACTCCACTTGAGCGTGATGTTTGGTTGAGCGTGATGAGCGTGATGGTCGAAAGCGCGTTTGAAAATAAGAACATGTCCAATCGTGAAAAAATGTGTTTCTCGCAAACACAAAATGCCACAATTTTTAAGGGCGGTTCGTACTAATAATTTCGGCTTGTTTTGTGTGTTTTGAGCAAAACGAGAACAAGGTGAAAGCAGGAGCCAACGTTTCGACAAGTGAACTTGTCTTCTTCAAGGCGACATATGCTTTCCTCGCCACAGTATATATAGGTGGGGTTCTTCCAAAGGAGAGAGGGCGTAAGGTGAGTGGGCGCGGCAATGAGCGAAGCTGTGTTAGCGACGAGGGCATCGAATTGGGAATAAAGGAGTGCTGTGCACGAGGCGAGGGACACTGCCGTCTGTCATTCACGTGTCAACGCCCGTGTGTCAGCTATAGGCAACAAAACTTAGTTTGGTTTCTTAGCGTTCTTTTTTTCTTTCCTTCCTGTTCTCTTCTTTTTTTTTTCCTTCTTCTTCTTTCCGTTTTTCTCCCCCTTTATTTATATGTTGAAGAAGACAAGTGGACTTGTCGAAACGTTGGCTCCTGCTTTCACCTTGTTCTGGTTGTCTCATCGTCTTGAATTTCCATCTCCCGCCTTCTTCGTGTTTTCCCTGCGCGTTTAATGAAATAATATTAAGGGTGTCAGCCATTTTTCATTAAATGTGTCACCAAAGTGACCTGGTCGTGTTGTTCAAGTCAGCGCCCCGAGAACAAATCCCGGGGACATGCAGTACACACGTCACTTCGACCCTCTCGAAGAAGGCCAAGCTTTCCTTGGCCGCTGCAATTCGGCGCAGCGATCAGAGGCGCCGTCCGAGCCCGAGGCTGACCCGTGGGTACGATTTACGTGTCGTGCGACCGCCATGTCTACGTCGAGCCGATCCAGTCTTGGTAAGAGTCCAAGGCTGCTATCAACTCCGAGGCTGAAGCTATGTTAAAATGATGATGATGTAGGTAGCGGTTCTGCTGCTGGATCGATGCCATCACCGCTGACAACGTCGGCAGTCGGGGGCTCATAAAGATGCAACGGCGCAGTGGCTTTTCCATGAAAGCCAAAGAGCGTATGCGGCGTTGTAGGCGACGCAACTGAGGCGGATGAAGCCACCGCAGATTTCGTGGGTGTATTAAGCGTATAAATCTCAGGGCCAGGTGATTTATTCCTCTTTAAAACCTCGGTGCGATCAGGACTGATGGTAGCAGCCGAAATGGAGGAGGTATCGGCCACAGCATGCGTGTCCTTCGCTACTTGGACGACCAGCGAACATGGCGTCTTGTTATTATTATTATTATTATTATTATTATTATTATTATTATTATTATTATTATTATTATTATTATTATTATTATTATTATTATTATTATTATTATTATTATTATTATTATCCTCTGCCGTCGCTCGCACCCACTAAGGGAATAGGCCAAGCGTCGGGCGGCAGGAGGTTGCTAAAGAAAATTCTAAGTTGTAGACGATGAACGCAAAGTAAAAGAAATACAAAAAAGGGATGATGCGATAACTAGGCTAGTGTGCGAGTGAGCAGTCAGACTAACTGAAAGTGAATGTTAAAAGAAGGTACAATCAAGCAGAAATTATTGTTAGTAAAGAACCTAGAGAAACCAATTTAGGTGAAATGAATGCAGATTTGATATCTAGAATAAAGATACAATAATTAGCAGGGCAATTATTTTGTTTCAGTTAAATAATCAAATACTGCGGAAGAAACGTTTCGGCGATCATAGCCTCGCTTCGAAGCCCCTAATGATAATAATATGATTCACTTAACCCTAACCCAATTTCGCAGAGTAGAGCTTCGAGTAACATCTTTCTCTGGTGGGAATATCCTCTACATAATAAAAGCTAGTGGTAAATTGATTCAATTTCCTTACAATTCTGGCATAGAGGAGACATCGTCAGACCAGCTCTATGAAAATGGAAATTTAGTTACAGGATGCGACAGCGTAGTCTGGTGTATGTAACTTCGAAATGCCGAGACGGCCAGCACTGTTTATTCCAGCAAAAACCGAGATGGTGAAAGTCTGGACATGATACTAGCGATAATTTACTTACATCATTGTGCAAGCAAAACTTTCTGTATCTGGATGCAGTGATGTAAACTGCATGCGGTAAAACAGGAACCACAGGTTCATTTAAAGACGTTCTCTCTAATGCATCTGCCATTTCATTTAAGTAGTAATCGCGGTGGCCAGGAACCCACACCAAATTAAATTTTTTTGTAATATTGCAAGGGCTAAATTTTGAAACATACTTAAGCAAGCTCTATTCGTCGCCGTGCAAAGCAACACATATACCGGTAAATAATATGTAACTACGACTGCTGACGATTGATTAGAGGGAAGTTAGCGCAGCACTAGAACAACAGCCAATTATTCTGCTGTTAAAATATGCGTATAATCTGGAAGGCGTATAGAAAAGGACCAACAGAAAGAAGGAGAAAAAATGCCTATGCCAGCATTCTCTTCAAACAGTGAAGAATCAGTGGCTATTATATTTCTTGTTTCTAGACGAGAAAGGTAATCTAGTAATTGATCATCTAAATGCTACACGCCGCGCGCACGGTCACGGTTTCGTCGAAGCGCACGGAATTGGATATAGAGTTGGAGCGACTTCGTGCACTCCGTCGTCGTGCGGAGCGGCGTTACCGGCGTACAAAATCCATCGAAGACCTTAGGACAGCCAGATGGCTACAAAAGAAAATTCAACGTCGCATGGATAGATTGGCATCTCGACGTTGGACAAGATTTTGCCAGTCACTAGACCCCCAAAAGCCACTTTCCCACATCCGGAGAACCATACGTGGTCTACGTTCCCTCCCTGAACAACGCTTCCCATTCAAAGCGCTGGCGCTCTTCCAGGGGCGGCTAGAGGCTGATGTTGCAGAGGACTTTTGTGCAAGGATCGCTGGCCAAGCAACCGGTCCAGGCTTTCCAGCCCCCAGTCGCATCCCTGTTTCACGTGACGGCCGCATTGATCTTCCTTTCATAATGGAGGAACTAGAAGCAGCTCTTGCTCTATGCAGGCGTTCTTCATCCGCGGGACCGGATGGAATATCCTACCGCGCCTTGAACAACCTGAGTGATAGCGCACGGAGAGAACTGTTACATCTCTACAACTTATCTTGGCAGGATGGCATGGTTCCCGAGGAATGGAAGATAAGCCGCTTGGTCCCTCTCCTGAAGCAAGGCAAGTCCCCACTTGAACCCACCTCATACCGCCCAATAGCCCTGGCCAGCTGTGCGGAAAAGATAATGGAAAAGATGATCCTTGCCCGCTTGGAGTGGTACCTGGAGCACTACAACATGTTACCGAATTGCATGGCTGGTTTTCGACGAGATCGCTCTTCAGTAGACAGTGTTGTTGATCTCGCTACGTACGTCCAGCTTCAAAAGTCACGCAAAAGACTATCTGCAGCTTTGTTCTTGGATGTCAAGGGGGCATACGATAACGTATCTCACGAGGCTATCCTCGATGCTCTTGAGATGGTTGGCCTAGGCGGTCGAGTTTTCCAATGGATCTCTCATTACCTTTTTATGAGATCGTTCTTTGTCTGTACCGGTGATGGCAAAACGGCACTACACTACACGTACCGAGGTGTTCCTCAAGGCGGTGTACTAAGCCCTACCCTATTCGACCTCACACTCATTGGTCTCGTTGATCATCTGCCAACAGCGATCAAGATATCAATGTACGCCGACGACATATGTATATGGACCTCAGGTGTGACACGTCCTCAGATACGTGCAAGACTTCAAAAAGCTGCTACTCTAACAGCTATATACCTCCGCAACCAAGGTCTTGAAATCTCGTCAGACAAATGTGCACTGCTGGCGTTCACTCGCAAACCAATGACACCCTACGCCATATCAATAAATGGCCAGATAATTTCTTATGAGAAGACTCACAAATTTCTTGGCATAATCATTGATAGAGATCTGTCATGGAGCCCGCACGTGACCTACTTGAAAAAGCGTCTGACAGCAATCTCCCAACTTTTCAAGTTTCTGGGAGGAAAGACTTGGGGAATGTCAGTGCATGCAATGTTGGAATTGTACAGGGCTCTTTTTCTGGGCTTCTTGAGATACAGTTTGGCCGTACTGACCAACACTTGCCAGACAAATCTTCGTGCTCTACAGGCTATTAAAGCTCGGGCTCTCAGGGTTTGTCTTGGTTTGCCAAAATGTACATCGACAGCAGCGACTATTTCGATTGCTCGGGACCAACCTATACAAACACACATTGCGGTAGAGGTGTTGAGAGTGCACATTAGGCACGTTGCCCGTGCCTGTTCCCACCATCTGGCAACACTACCGTCAGAAAGGCCACAGGCAGCATTTTGTACTACGATTTCGAAGTATTATACCTGCCTCCCATCAGGCTTCACCCCCGCAACTAAGCCATCGATTCCTCCATGGTGTTTGGCTCGACCCGCAGTACACCTTACCGTACCAGGAATCAGGAAAAAATCTGAGCTGTCATCACCTGCTCTTAAACAACTAACTCTGCTCCTTTTGCACGAGAGGTACGCCGAACACGTACATATTTATACTGATGGTTCGGCAACTCTCCAGTGTTCCTCTGGAGCCGTGGTCTTCCCAGCGAAAGCCACCACCATCAGTTTCAAGACATGTCAGCCAACGACACCGATGGCCGCGGAACTTGCAGCCCTTCGCGCTGCACTTCGTCTCGTCAGCCAAGAACAACCTCGAAGATGGTCTATATTCAGTGACTCGAAGGCTGCACTGCAATCTCTGCTATCGGCCCTGCGGCGCGGACCACACGAACAACTGGTATTTGAGATTAGAGAACTCATTCATACCTTAACTGATAAAGGACACCACGTGACATTTCAGTGGCTTCCAAGTCACTGCGGAGTCATAGGGAACGAACACACTGATAGCGTTGCTCGGTCGGCTCTTCAAGGGGACGAAGAGAAGCCGATACCGTTATCAAGGACAGATGCCGCTCGAAAGCTTCGATTGATCAGCCGTGACATCACGTTCTCCTTGTGGAACGCTGCAAGTTTTCACGACTACCGACTCCACAATCTTGACTCCTCTCTACGCCTTTGTATTCCACCTGGACTCTGCCGTCGCGAAGCTACCCTGCTTTGTCGACTATGGCTAGGGGTGGCTTTCACCAAGTCTTTTGCATACCGAATTGGATGGGCCGACGACGCTTCGTGTGAGGACTGTGGTGACGAGGAGACTTTTCAACACCTTCTTTGTGACTGTCCTCGATATAAGTTACAGAGACAATCACTCGCAACCGCGATAGCGCGCTTTGACCAAAGCCCTCTCACAGAGGAACTTATTTTAAAATACCGCCATCATAAGCCTTCGCAGCAGAGGGCGACGAGTGCACTGTTGCGGTTTTTGAGGGCGACAGAATTGGACAGGCGGCTGTAGCCTGAACAGATGTTGACAGTGCTTCAAGTGTCACTGTGCTCTGCGATGACAGTATTCAGTGACAGTGACCGATTGTGATTGTGTGTCTATTCTCCTTCCTTTCCTTATCTCTACTTTGTTACCACTTTACCTCCCCCTCCCCTCTCTCCCCAGCGTAGGGTAGCCAACTGGATCTTTTTCTCTGGTTAACCTCCCTGCCTTTCCCCTTTCCTCTCTCTCTCTCTCTCTCTCTAAATATTGGTACGGCATTAGTTTAGCATCCGAGGGTAAAATATCGTCAAATTCTACGTGGAGACGTAACTTGGATTGACCTGTTGGTTGAATAGGTTTCATTTGTACATTCAATGGTTTTAGCTGTGCCTGTACAAATACAACATGAAATGTGCGTAGTCACGGCCAATTATTAATAAGCAATGAACTAGGTTCATTATTGAAAGCATATGTTGATTTTCTTTGAGGTGACTCATAAATTTTTAAGTACGTTTGGACTGTCAGGATACTGAATCGCGTTCCTATATACAGAACGGTGTTTGCAACAAACTTAGGTAGTCCAATGCACAATCGAAGAGAGCTTCCCTTTCTGATAAAACCAGAGGGTACATTGTATAAGCTGGGCTGCGGGAAAACAAGACCCACCCAAATTCCATGATGGGTCGGACATACATTTTATATATTATAATTAATATGTGCCTTCGCAACCCATATCGTCGGTTACTGATCTTACGCAACCATCACACGGCACGAATTGCCTTAGACGCGACTTTTTCCAGTTCATGTGGCTTTTCCAGTGTAATGTCCAGTTTTCCAGTTTAATGTGATTCCCACGTATTTAAGAGAATCCACCTGGGGAGAGAACTCTTGGCCATGCAAGAGTGAAATGTGAACGGGAACATCCATAGGAAAGAGAGGGCAACTTTTAGCGATGCTCATACACATATGAATGTTCTCTATCCAAGTTTCAAGAGTGCATGATTAATTTTGTAATGATTACAAAATAAATGTAGATCATAATTCCTGGCAAAAAATAAAAGCGATGTCATCGGCATAAACGTACACCTGAATGTCTTGAGGCAAAGCGACGCAGCTTAAAAATATGTTAAACAAAACAGGAGATAACACTGACCCTTGTGGTACCCCGCGTTTCTGCTTATACCTGGACGATGAACATCGGCATTGAACACAGTAGAATTCTCTTTCCCTTAAAAAATGTTGAAATCCATGCCATGATATATTTCGCAAACCTGTAATTCTCTAATATCTTTATCAGTATGCCATGCTCCACACAAGCATAAGCTTCAGATAGATCTAGGGTCACTAATACTCAATATCCTCTTTGGCGAAGAGCTAGTTGTATGCGACTCTCTAAGTCTACGTGCGCACACCATATCGAGCACCCAGATGTAAAGCCGATTTGACTGGGACTAAGTATTGAGTTTTCAGAAATGTAGGTTGCAATTCATCCATTCAAAATTTCTTCTATTGTTAGTTTAACTAAACTGGAAGTGAGCGAAATGGGTGTAATAATATCTAAATTATATAGACCTCCCTCTTTTGAAGTGTCGGAATTACACTAGCAATTTCCCATTCTTAAGGCGTCCAGGCATTTTTTAGAGAGTAACTTAGCATATTCAAAATGTCTTGCCAAGATAATTCATGCAGAATTTTTATCGCGGCTGTGGTAACTTCATCTGGACCTGACGCTGAAAAAGGCAGAGAGCGAACAACATCCGCAAGTTCTTGTAATATGATTCCCCTAAATTTCTCTAGCGGTAATGGTTTGAATAGTTACGGTGGAACTATTGAAGTGAATCTGTTTTCTAGTCCCCTTTCAATATTTTCCAACAATTCGGACAATTCACGTGCCGAAACGGCAAAAGAGTTAATATTAGCTAGTATAGGCATCACCTTTCGAGAGCGTAATAATCTAAAGAGGGCGTTTTTTGTTTTTAGATTTAGACAGATAAGTGAATTTATTCATAGCATACTCATCTTTGATTTTAGCTATCGTATGCTTGAAACATACACCAATAAATTGGAAACGCTTCCAATTGGATGGGCATTGATTACAAAAAAGTTTCTTCCAGGCAGAGCTTCGTTTTTGGCGAACGCGCGTGCATTCTGGAGTCCACCACGGACTGAAAGATTTACCTGTGTCGGAGGTGAACTTAAAAGCCGCATCCTTCAAGGAACGTTTTAAAACTGCACAGAGGGTCATAACCCTAATATTCTCTTGCATATCCGTACGGGAAAGCGTCATAGACTTCAAGTCCTTTTGAAATGTGGAGTAGTTTACAAACGTGGCATTTTTCTTCTGAAATAAGTCACAGGAAAATCAATCTCAAAAATAATAGGAAGGTGATCGCTGTTTGTAGCGCAGTCTATAGTACTACACGAGGATACAGTTAGAGACGAGCTGCAAAAAGTGATATCTATGGCCGATTGAGACTGGCCGGAAACAAAGGCAGCAACCTTTGAATTTAAATACGATAGATTATTAACAAGAGTCCAGTTCTACAGGCCGTTTCAACCGAAATCAGCTTTAAAACCCGAAGAGATATGGTGAGAATTAGCCACAAGCGAGTAATATGGCTTTTCTGCAGGAAGCCAATGCGCTGTCTAGAGATAGGGAATCCTGTACACCTGTTGGAAAATATAAATTAACTAAGGCAAAAGAGAAAAAGCCTGGGAGTGTTATGTCTAATGCTAAAATTTCGAGTTCAGCAGACATACACTGATACGAAATTGTGGCCTTGTGACTAAATTTAGTTGAAATCAAGCAAGCAACGCCACCACCTCTAGCAGGTCCATCCAAAGGAAATAATCGGTATTGTGTTAGGGAAATTTCTTTCCCATTAGAAAGCCAGGTTTCTTGTGAAATAATGGAACGGCAATTATACTGTTATATCTTTAGAGAGCATATGTTGAAGATAAAACGACAGCGGAAACAGCATGATCCAAAATACTCTCTTTCGGAAAGTCCTTCTTGGAGAGGTTCTCTTTTACGTATCTTTTTAGCTTTTGACTTAGGGGAAATTTTGAGCGGAGCAGATCTGGTGCGTTTCAGGCTCTTAAGTTCCATTTCTACATTCTGTAACTCTTCGTAATTATTCGTTAGTGGTTCTGGTTACATCTGCTCTACATGAGTAGAAGGTCCTGCACAAGAAGAATCAGCTAACGGATTGGGTGGCGATGTTTTCTTTTGAGCTAGACTTAAAATATCAAAAACTTGAAATTTATGACCCTGATCAGAGGCAGTACTAATGAGCTGTGCCAGCTGACTAGACAGCATCTGTGCCAAGGACTGAAAAATAGTTGTCGCAAGACATTCCACAGACTTTTCGGTAACTTTCTCTGCAGCTCTCCAGTGTCTGCTGTCCCCTTTCAACCACGGACCAAACGTGCAATTAGTCGCAGACATCAGACTACTCCACCATTACGCAATCGACAAAAGACAAAACATCATCTACCAGTGGATATCGGGTAACTGCGGAATTTCGGGAAATCGCAGTGCGGATGACGCTGCCCGGTCGGCCCGTGATGGTGCCCAGACTACACCCATACCGCTGGCAAGAACAGATGCAGCCACAAGTCTTCGCTCCCTCGCAAGCGAACTTACACTAACTCTGTGGAACACCAGTGAATTCACGAACGCATGACTTCACAGATTGGATCCAAGTTTGCAACTACGTCTTCCACGAGGGTTGTCACGAGCGGAAGCAACACTTCTCTGCCGCTTATGGCTCGGCGGGGCATTCACGAACTCCTATTCCTTCCGCATTGGAATGGCCGACAGCCCTGCTTGCGAAACCTGCAGCTGCGAAGAGACGATCGCGCACCTCCTCTGTACCGGTCCACGTTTTTGTGCCAAAGAAAAGTGCTCGTGACCGCGCTAGAAAAACTGGACAATCGCCCTTCACAGAAGAGAAAGTTCTAGTACACTGGTCCAGACGGGTTTCGCCACTCAAGGCCTTAAGGGCTTTGCCCAAGTTTTTAAGGACATGTGAATTGTGCGACCGCCTTTCACTATAGTTGCGCGTCACATCGCGTTACTGTGGGAATATTTCCTGTTTTTTTTTATCTTCCTTCTCCTTTTATTCCCTTTACCCGTTTCCCAAGCACAGGGTAGTGAGCCGGTATTTACACTGGCTAACCTTCCTGTCTTTCCTTCCCTTTTGTCTCTCTCTCTTTCTCTCTCTCTACTACGTCCGCTATAGCCTTGAATGCAGAAATATCTACGCCAGCATTGTGACGAGCGGTTACGCCTGCACAGCCCTGGGCTTTTCCTTTAACCTCAGTCACTGCTTCCCTACCTGAGCATCGCCTGCGTTCCACCACGTCGAGTATCCCTAATTCTCGTTCTTTCGCAGAACAATTGGAGTGGTCTGCAGCCGTGAGCTTCATTACACAGACAAGATTTCTCTTCCTGGGATTTACAGTCTGTCCTGTCATGATTTTCTCCGCAAAGTTGGAATTTGCCTTTGATGCTGTGCCCGTAACGCCAATATTTCAAGCATTGTTGTGCTCGTGGAGAAAGCGGCTTTACTCTATATATTAGGGGCCACGCCTTGATTTCAGTTGGACGGGATATTCCCGCAAACTTAACAATCATCGATTCCGTAGGTAACTTGTTCTCAATGGTTCGGCTAATCAATAGACAGAAACGGCACCCGCGACTAAAAACAAGTCTAATACTTCTGAGGCGGCCAGGCTCACGTCTATCCCGCGAACTAAGCCTTTTGAGGAAGCAACGTGTGCTGGAACAAACTGGCTCACCTGATTCGATGCTAACACGGAACAGTTGAGGACGCCTCAGACGCACTCTTGGTCTGACGAACAGCACAGAATACCATCGTGACCAAATTTATGGACCTCGGTGATCTTCTGGAATGAGGAAGTGGCCTTCCGAAGCTCCATTTGAGTAGTTTTTGGGTTCTTCATCTGTATGGATCCCCCAGTAGTATGGCTCCCCACATTATCGACGCCACTGTGTAAAGATGTGTCTATCGGCCACTCACGGGTAGCGACAGAAGCTAGCCAAGAGGAATGCCCTTGACCGGGAAAAGAAACATACGTGAGGTTAATCAGATTGCCTTAAACTCCCAACACACTAAATAGAAAGGTAAAAAAACGATATACAAGTCAACAGAACAGCCAAAATGCGAAACGAACAGCATATTACCGCCGCCCGATATTCGACCAGGCCGGCCACGGGCCAGGTCTTTTTCTGCTTAGATAAGCGGGGAGCTCCCCGAATGAACCACGCTGGCGATGGAACGATGGAACGAACGATAGACAGAGCACGATCGTCTCTTCTTTTTCGGTAGTGGAGGTCGGAAAACATGGCGCTTTCTCATTGCCTGAGATGCATGCTGCTTCTGTCATTTGCCGACGCTGTATTGATGGGGTGTCAAGGCAATTCATTTGGTTACGGCGTCACGCGCAGCCGCGACCGCTGCTGACACCAGCGGTAAGAGGGAAAGGCTCCAGCAGCAGCGTCTGAGTATGAACGCCGCACATGGCACATGAACGTAGGGTGACCTTCCCCGCAGCGCCGACATGGACGGTCACATCTGTCGCTTTCGTGGTCATGGACACCATAACGGCCACAGAACGCTGCGGTGAACTGTGCACGGAAGTAGACGCTGGAGCCGAACCAACGACACACACGTTGCAAGCCACGGTGACACGATGACCAGAGGCTAGCAGGTAATTCGGGACAGGGGTTCTGATGCTCATTTCCACTCGAACAAAGCGGGTGCCCGTGAGCATGCCACGTCGTCTGCTCATAAGACCAGTGTTGACAGACAGAACCTTGCCGTATGGTGATAGTGCCTGGACGAGGACTTCGTTCGGAACGAAGAGCAGCAAGAAGAGGCAGGTTACGTTGGTGGCCTGCCGGCCGACGGGAAAGACAGCACAACGCTCGCCACCGATGACAAGGCAGCCAGCATCGACGGTTAGAGCCATGGAAGCGGTTACTCTTGACGGTTACTTGCAAGTTGAAACCTCCGAAGTGCTGAATGCAGTAGACCTCAGAGAGGTCAACTATTGAGGCTGTCGCGTCAACGACGGTAACGGGACCATTCCCTTCACGGACAGCGACATCGAAGACCTGGGCCTTCGAAGTAGTCCACGGCACTGGAGGTGTCATGGCGTGAGCGGTGGACGCCCCTGACCTGAAACACGCGGAGACATCAGCAGAAACTCTTCCTCTCCGTCTGTGGAAGCTGTGCGTTCAGCGTCCAACGCCAGCGTCGCTTCCATGCCGCAAGAAATCTGATGTCCGCGTCGGACGGCGCTTGACAAAAATTATTCCGAGCCAGAACTACATAGGCACTCCGCATGGCGCATATGCATTACTGAGCTAATCGAATTACTCAAAGTAAAATGTGTCAGAAAAATCATAGAGTACACTTAAACACAACCTACAGACATAATAGGGTCGGAGCTTAATTTGAATATACTAGAAAGCACAATTTTGTACGCGGAAACACAGGCACAAACCCCTTTTCCGAGCGGCCCGGCCCGCTCGATTCTTTGCAACACCAGCGCTCGGCTCCGCGAATCCGCGAGAAAGCTTCGGTTGCCGGGAAGCGTGACAAGCAGTCAGGGATCTTTTAAATCTGTCGCATTTCCCTCTTATAGGCGAAGCTTAAGCGTCCTCCCATTTTCACACTCATTTTCTGAGACCTATAGACATAACTTTTAGCCACATATATATGACTCTAGCTGGCCAGACTGGATTTAGGTGGTATTAGGCCAGGCAAAAATCAACGATGAAGTTAATTTATTATCATGGAAAAGAACACGCCAATACCAAGAAATGTACCATATGCAAAATCTTACTAGTTTTTTTTTTTTAATTCGAAAGCATGCCCTTAGGCATAATACAAAGGATGTTAAAAATACACGAACAGATTCGACCAGTGTAAAAAATCTAGGAGTGAAATATGATGGGGTCCATGAATCCAACGTTCAAGGTGGGTTGGGCGGCCAGGCCGAAGGCCTGTTGCCCGGAGGTGGCGGAGACGGCTTAGATGAAGTCCTGGGCACGTCCATAATAGGTGTGTCACTGCCACATTTTGGATTCCTGTGTTGCAAAATGGGCACGATGAGCCGTAAGGACCATGGTACTGTTGTGGCCAGAGAGCGGTCACAGAGGAGGTGAGCGCGACCCCGACACGTAGCCTCCTTAACGTAACCTCCTCTCGGTGGGTTAACCCACCAGGGAGGTCTGACCCACACGGAGGTATGAGAGCTCGCGTGGTACGTCGGAGGTTTCCCTTTTCCCGGATCAGTCATCCACAGGCGTCTTCAGGAAAATGTGGAAGTGGGTATGTTGTAATCTGTGGGTGGGTTGCCATATCAGCTTCAAGGAGACCCGGCAGGGCTGCTCGAGGCACCCACTGGACGCGTATGAGGATATTCGTAGTGGCAGCAAGACGGTGAATGCTATCTGAGAATAGAGTGGACCGAGACACCCTACGTATGTCGTGGATGGCTTGAGTCGAGTATGTGCGAATGATGAGTTGAGAGTATCGAGCATCTTGAACAGTAGGTAGCAACACGGCCAAGCCGTCTCGTATGGCAGCCAGCTAGGCAAGGTAGGCCGGTGGTGCAGAATCGGCAACATACGAGCACGTTTGGCCTGCCTCTGGTATCAATGGACACACGAGAGCTGTGTGAATCATGGTGCCATGAACACTGGCATCAGTGTACGCTACAAGAGTCGCATCGTCTTGATTGTCATTGGCGGGATGAAGGCGGGAAACATGGGCATTCGCCTGACGAGGAACCGGGCTATACAGTCGACCAAGAGGCTTATTGTCACTTAATTGTACCCTTTTCCACGGAGCTACGTCGGGTCTCGTAGATGCTGGATTGTGTATTTCGTGTCCCATGTACCGGGCCAGTGAAGGAGCCGAGCCGAAATATGATGGCTTTAGGGCACGCGCGCATCGACGTTGGTGTACGAGTTCGTCAATAGTGTTGAGTTGGGACTCAGCCTGTAGGGTTGGCAACGGAGTGAGACGTGGTAGACCCGTTATGGCCCGCATAGCTTCGTTATTAATGGCCTCAAGGCGAGCCCATTGTGCCTTCGTGAGATGACGAAACTGGGCTCTGTAGACGAGTCGTGGTTGCAATACAGAACGGACAAGAAGGCGAGCCATGTTGGTGATCGTTCCGCCAGATTTCTTCGCAATCCGACGTATCAACTGTATCGTTTATGTGGCCTGTTGCTTTGCATTCTTGACCCATGGTCCCGCAGATCCGGAGAAATCCATTTCAAGGCCGAGTACACGGAGAGTTGAAGCCTCGTGTAATGGTTGCTGATCCAGAGTTAACTGAAGAGGCCGGAGTGCCAGTAGACGGCGCCCATACTTGTTCGCTACTGACATGTACGTCGTTTTGTCCTTGGAAATGTCAAGGCCTATCTGAGCACACCAGTTGTGCGTCATGTCTTGGGTCTCTTGGAACGCTTGTTCTTGGTGGCAGATTTTAGGATGAACTGACCAGACAGTGATGTCGTCTGCGTACATTATGTACTGTGCGTTATGTATCGTGGCTAGCTTCCAGGCTAGTGGAAGGAGAGCAATATTGAAAAGGACTGGCGCGAGCACAGATCCTTGTGGGACACCCCGATGTGTGACGAACTGGCCTGCTGCTTGGCCAGCCAGGGGAATGGAGAAGGTGCGAGCGCACAGGAAGGCTTCGACGAATGTGCAGACATGGCTAGGGAACTGAAGCCAATGGGGAATTCCGACAATTGCTTCGTGACTCACATGGTCGTACGCTTGACGAATATCCATTGCCAGAATCGTGCGAATTCTTCGGGAGCGGCCTCTGATGAGAACCATAGAAGATAGGTACGCAAGGCCATCCTCTGCGCCTAGATGAGCACGGAACCCGATTTGGCCAGGATGATACCATGAGTACCGCTCGAGCCACTTTGTAATACGTGTCGCGAGCATACGCTCCATCAGCTTGCCTAACGTTGAGGTTAGTGCTATTGGGCGCATATGAGCGATATTATCTTGGGGTTTTCCGGGTTTGGGAATAGGGACCATTTCTGCATGCCGCCAAGAATCGGGAATGACTCCTGTAGCCCAAGCTTCGTTTATGGCCCCCAACAGCACTTCGAGAACCTTGCCTTCCGTGTTTTTATAAAGTTCATACGGTATGCCATCCGGTCCTGGTGCCTTGCATAGCTTCGACAGGTCGATTGCCGCTAAAAATTCCGCCATAGTGAAGGCAGCTTGTATACCCTCGATGTCAGAGAGCGTAGGCGGCGTGCCTGCGTCCGCGGGAAGGCAGTTTTGAACAACGAAGGGAGGCGGTGCTGTGTCCAAAGCCGGAAAAAAGGTGTGGGCGACAGTTTCTGCGAATACTGCTGGTGTCTGGCCCGATGCTAACAGGGCGCAGGCTGCGGGCTCTGGAGGGCGCCGACCACGTTCCATTACTCGGAAGGTGCGCCAAATGGAGGCATTGGACGAAGAAGGTCCGAGATAAGAGCACCAGTCCATCCAGCGGCCACGTTCTAAGCGGTGTTCATGGCGCCGAGCTACTGCAGTAAGGCGGTGGGCCTCTAAGCGAAGGGTATTTGATGCACGGTCACGTTCTGATGCAAGTTCTGCTTGGCGGCGCGACGCCCAGAGACGCAGAAGTTGCAATTCAGGAGCGGTTCGCGATTCATCAACCCACGACGTACGTGTCGCCTCAACTAATGCCGCCTTAAGACAATGGGACGGGTCCACCATGAAGTTGGATACATTGCTTTCTGATACCGCCCTGTATCGATCCCAGTCCACCACTCGACATAGTCGGCGGAGGCGGCCTGTTCCACCCGAAGATAAGCCAAGGTGCATCGGATGATGGTCGCTACCCCCGCAGTCGGGTTCACATGACCACGAGACGGTCGTCCTTCCTAGCCACCAAGATAAGCCCGGTGAATGTGGCGGCGCGCGAGGGTCGTCTCGCCGACGAGTAGGCACTGACACATTATTAAGCAGAGTGAATTGGGCGTCCATGAATGTGTCCAGCACAAAGGTACCACGCGCACTGGAAATAGCGTATCCCCATGGGGTGTGGGGCGCGTTAAAATCTCCTGCTACCATAATGGGGCAACCAGGATGTTTCTGTCGTAGGTGCGCCAGCCAGCCGAGACACAACCGAGCCGCACGACAGCTGTAGGGGCGGGCATAGTATGAAACGATGATAACGTCCGTGCGTTGGAGACGAACCAATACGGCCACGACTTCTTGCCACAGAGTACACCACCGTGAAAGAACAACGCGTGTCTGATGAAGAGTGCATTTTACATACGCTGCAGTATTTCCTGGAGGGACATCGGGCGTAGCACTCCTACGGTCCAACAATGAAGGCGATGAGTATGCCACAAATCCTGGAATGGGTGGCAGGCCGTTGGATTCTTGAAGCAGTAGAGCCCAAACACGCAGCTTCCCATATCTGAGACGCTGACGCAGCTCTCCGACGTTCCCCACGATGCCGCGACAGTTCCACTGTAAGATGCCTTCTGGCACACTTGAGGACGTAGCAGCCATCATAGATTAAGATTGGCCAATAGAACCGAGGTGACATGCTGGAGCTGTTGCGCAACGAAGCGCAGAAGTTCTTGGGGTGAAAGAGGCTTCGACACAGACGCCGGGTTAGCCATATGAGCAGGACTAGACGTCGACGGCGAATGAGACGGCCGCGCTCCGTCATGACGACGCCAGAGCACTGTACGGCGTTCCTTGAGACGTTGGATTTCCTTTTCAAGGTTGGCCAGGCAAGCATCGATCTCGAACTCTTCGTCTGCCAAAGGAAGCGGCATGTCTTCTATCGATTGTGATGCCCGTTGAGGTCGTGAAGTGGACGACCTAACAGCTGCGCTATAGGTACGAGTGGCAGCATCACTTGTCGCTGTACTTGCTTTTGTCACCTGGCTAGCGTCCTCTTCCAGCTAGATATGCAAAATTTCCGGAAATTTTGAGCAATTGGAAAAAGACCTGTTTCACGTTTCTTCCCGAAATTTAGGAAAGAATGGAAAAGAACAAATTTTCTTTAGCATATGGCAGTAGTTTATTGCCAAATGTCAAAAGCCGTAACTCTCATTATGTAAATAACAGAAGTGAAATGCTTTCTGCCATTTCAGAAACGAATGCAGGGTTTAACAGATCGAAGGCAGACCAGAAGTATCACCGCGAATGCGTTCAGTTCTCTTTGAATCGGTGCGGCTTCCTAGAATCGTTACGGCAGTTCAAACAAACAACAAAGAACACTGAAATGTCTTTTCTGTGGCTATGTCGTCGTGGCTTCGACTATGGAAACATTGATCGAGATGGTTAAACGGTGAAGTTCTATCTCTTATTCAGAGTCAGTATGACTGACGTCTTCTCTAGCATTCTTCATTATGTTAAGATGTGCGTGTACAAAAACAAGCTTTTGCACCGTTTCATTACGCAGCCTGTTCCCACGCATAGTATGAATGTTGGCGAAGTCGGACCAGTTCCTCTCACAAGCAGCTGATGATGGTGAAATCTGTAAAATGTTTCGAGCCAGAGGCATCACTGTTTTACTTGTGCAGGTTCCTTCCCACCATGTTGAAGGAGGCATGTGGTTAGCAGAAGTCCATATTCCGGACCTTGACCATATGCTTGAATTGGTCCTGTATTGTGCCACATCGGAGTACACTTTTCCAACTTCGAGGTTCAGGTGCGTACTACGCTCCCAGATCCAGTGACAGCGGGTCCCCGTTTTCCTCCAACGGTCTCCTCGACCGTGAAGTGCATCCACACATCGGAAATTGGCCCTACCATTGCAGAATTTGCTTCCACACGGCTTTATATTGGGACTTCCGCCACACGTTGCACACGTGTACGGGGGAAAGTCAAAATTGAACAATAACGGGAGCCAAAACACGAGAAACCGCACCCGAACGACGAAGCTACGCTGACGCTGGAGCTGGCATTATGTGACGTCGATGGCGAGTGGCCAGCCGCCGTTTGGCATTTCGGTATCATGTGCGACATTTCAGTTTCAGGTTCAGCGTTTCGGTTTCGCGTTCAACGATGGGTGTCGCCTAAGCTTTATTTCTGTACGTTTCTCCCCGCGGAAATATTGCGCAATTTTTCCAACTGCGCCGGAAAAAACGGGGAAGAAAGCAGTTTTATTCCGGAATTTTCCCGTTTCTTTCCGCACTTCGCATCTCTACTTCCAGCGAGGCCAGAACGGCGTAACGGTTGTACACAGGGACTTGTTCCATTGATGAATCTCGAGGGGTCCTTGCTGGCTGTCGAGAATGGCGTTGTCGAGCCTTCTTAGTGGCCTTCAACTTCGTAGAACACGTCGTGGAAGTGATGTCATGATCGTTTGTTTGGCATAGGCCGCTTCTAAACGATGCCGACGGTTCAGGCTCCATGGTGTCGTCCTTAGGTGGGTAGGGGCAGGATGATTTCATGTGTCCCTGCCTAAAGCAAAAGTAGCAGTACACAACGGAAGGCTTGAACGGACGCGGGCGCTGTACGCAGCCGTAATACAGGATACGTTCAGGTGGGGAATTAGGACCTTGAAGCGTGATTAGGCACGTAGGACCGCTGCCTAGGTAGCGAGCAGCCACGACCTTGTGTGTGGGACACGATAGTTCCTGCAGGAGCCTCTCGGGTTCTTCGTCAAGGTCAACGCCATTACCCACGTAGCGTCTTAAATCGGTACCGCTGGCGAGATACGCCTGGACTGGAAGGACACACTCTTCCGAGACTTGTATTTGTTGCAGTTCTTCGAGTTTATAAGCTAGTGCCATAGCAGACACCCATACTGAGACCGTATTAGTGGGTTTGTGTAGAGCAAAACCTTGAAATCGGGAAGTCTCGAGGCAGGCGTCCAGGGCCGCTTGAATGATACGGTTGTGCAGAGTGGACATGTCATATCTAGCACGAGGCTTGATAACCACTTTGTACCACGATGTCATTGGCGACTCCGGAGACGTGCGTGTCGGTTGTGCGGGCAGGCCTTGTGATGAGCGAGGTCTTTTCGGGGCTGCTGGAGCTACATTTTCATCCGATGGAAGGCTAGTAGCTTCCTTCGTTCTCTTGGCTGAGGTGTGCCACGACAGCAGGGCTGTTCTGCTCCATGTTGGTGGTATCCATGCTCAGGGTACCGCCTTCGCCCGTTGCACTTGTCCCCACGAAGGAGACGCTCCTGACTTGGATGGCAGTTGCATCAGCAACGCTCCGCTCTTTCGACGCAGCGGACAACAGCTTGGATGCTACGCGCCGACGGGGCGAGTGCCGCGGGGGCACTCGCACTCGCGAAGCCGCGCAAGAACTCGAGTTGGACGACGCAGCAGGAGGGTGTAGATGACGACGGACCTTTTAGATAGGTGCCAGTAGTAATCACGAACCGCCAAAGCGGTCCATAAACACCAGAGTTCCAGTAGCGGGGAAAAGAAACCAGCAAACGGGGCGAAATTCCGGAGCTACGGAAAAACACGTCCGAGCCAATCTTTCTAGTTATTGGACGAAAAATATCCTGGATTTATAGCTTCCACGTCTCAAATTTTATGCCAATGTGTGGTGTTGTGAAGTGTGCCTGTATCATCTTTCAAAATATGCAATATCAAGCAGGTCCCGATGTCGAAGAAAAGTCAGAAAAAATTGGGCACATAAGAGTAGACGAATATGTTATGAATTTAGTCACACCGTACGCCTTATGATGTCTTCTTTATTCGTTTTGCAATAATCAGCTATTGCGCAACACGTTATTATTAAATATTATCGCACACGGAGTGATAAGACAACGTGCACGGCGTAGTACAGGATTGCATTCAATGTGCATGTGAAGCACATTAAGCTTATCAAGATTTTCAAAAAATAGAAAACAGAAAGGGATGGGAATGATCATGCGTTAATATCTCCTCGCTTGTGAGCAAACAGTGACACGCACTTTCCTATGGCCTACAGAGGCCGGCTATAAACTGTACAATAGCAAAGTTAGTTTCCGGGCAGCGATATGCGATATCGGAAGACCCCAAAGCATCGTGTACAACCAATAAGCTATTGAAAACGTAAGCTCAGGTGTATTACATAATTTCGCAATGACAAGTCCTAGCAGGAGGTATACGACTATGGCAGGCCCCGTCACATTGTAGCCTACTTTTCTGCAATCTTATACTGCTGGAAAAAGTAAGCTTAATGGCATTTCTCCAGCGCCTTCGAAAAGGAAATTATACGCCCACATGTACGTTGCGAGTGTAAATAAGGGCGTTTCGTAAATTGTGCCAGGCCGAATCTAAAATTAATTAGAGCGAACGACATCCAATTCCAAGAGCGGGCGTCCGCATTACTTTTAAGCGCGGAAATGAGCTACGTCGAGAAAAAAAAGCCTGCCTGTTTTCTTAACCTCCACGTTATATTTCTGAGACCAACGGAGATCGTTGCACACTTTAATTTTTATTTTATTTGCTCGCCCAAAAGATGGCCTTCAATGGATAACGCGTCATTTTACGAAAGAGACCACTGCGTGAGATTACGAAATAAACGTCAGAATTCTTGCGACAAGGCGGATTTCTTGCAGTCTCAAAAATCCTGCAGGCTTCTGCACGCCAAGTTAGGATAACGCCACATTTGTGAGCAGTTTCTGTACTGTGAACGCTACTACTTAATACTAAAAACGAAAAAAAATTAAAAGGTATAAAGAGGTATTGTTTCACCCTTAACCATAACATCGCTAAAACAGATACACGAATGCCCGACAGTCTTCCCTGAGTTCTGAACACATAAGAGGGCTTGTGACACATTTCTCGGTCATCATAAAACAGATACAAGGAATGAAAGGCATGGAGATTAATCAAAGGCTTGTCTGGTTGGCTACCCCAAACTTCAGGCAGGGGAAAGTAAAAAAGAATAGGAAAATGCTAAGAAAGAAAAAAAATCTCACACCTAGCAGCACTTACTAACCTGGGAACATTGCTCTAACATTCACTATACTTGTTGTTAGGCTAGTTCGTTCAACTTATTAGGGTGTAAGACAGGAATGAAAGTAAAGTAGTACGAGGACAGGAAAAAGCGTCACTCGCAACTAAGTTTATTCATAGCCGAAAACTTGACCATTATACAGAAGTTACCAACATGAGCAAACACAAATGCCCACCGCAATCAGATTACACAGATCAAATAGCAAACATTCATGCTTGTTGTAACATATAATCACAGAATTGATGTTCATATCTAAGCAGAGCCACTGACGCATCGCTGATACAAATAACCTCGTTCTCTTACACGTAATAAAAAGGAATTACAGCATTTTGTTTTCACTGCGCCAAAAAGAAACACGGTAGTTGTGCCATTTTCTACTAGCAGTGAGCAAATCTATTTCAGCATGCAAGCACTTTCTTTATTCAAGTGGATCTGTCCGCTATAAATAATGTTAGCACCATGTGACGCTCTCACCTATCCTAGTCTTCACTTTATCTTGCGTCCCATCACACCGCCATGAATATATATTTACGGGTGTTTTCATAATAAGAATTGACGCTGAGGGCGAAATAATGTTAAACAAGAAAAATTCTGTAACACTGAGTAACAGGAGACGCCAAGCAGACGAGGCCTTTCCCTACAATATCTATCTCGCATCACTGTTTTTCACAGCAAAGCAGAGCCCACAAAGCGCCTAATTATTTGTAGACCTCATCGCAAACTGCGTTCTCGACACAGAAAACCAAGTCTTCCAGTTAACCCTTTCTCTCTCTCTCTCTCTCTCTCTCTCTCTCTGTTCTTTTTTTTTCTTTGTTCGGTTTCAGTGCATCGCATGGCGGCCCTTTCCCAAAGAATGAGCTGCCACTCTTGAATCCAGCAAAGTTAAACCCAAACATCACGTATTTGCAAGATAACACCCTGGGCCGTGGATGTTAAGCGATGAGCACGAACTCCACAGAACCGTGAGCAGGAGTGAAGCAAGCGCTCCACGGTGCGACCTCGTCGGCGACGAAGCGGGCCGTGACTAACAAATGACCGTTAGATATTCACGCGCACTTGGGCGAGAAACATGGTGTCCTCTTCTGGAGCGGTGCTTACTGTAGAAGAAAAACTAACATAAATATAACAGAAGTGAAACACAACGCATGCACCGCTTAGGCGCGCAGAATGCGGCGCTGCGCACAGCGCTCTGCAGCGTTGCAGGCGTCGCGGCGCTAACCGAAACAAGTTTACAGACACGACAAAGCTTCGCATGCACAGCACACACGAAGCACGAAAATACCCAGAAACTGTTGCGGCAGAAGAAAAACTCGACTGTGAAACAATCTGCTCGGCATGGCGCGCAAGTGTTGCGTTCGTTCCACCATTGGCCATCTTTTTTTTTTCTGATGCGTCGATATCGCAAACACAAACATCTCGTTGAAGTTTTTGTCGTATAATCTGCCCCCGCGAACCACTTACGCTTGAGTAGTGATTCAGCATGGTAATGGCTAGGCTTCATGCTCCGCACAAAAATTTTACCATGGTAAACTGTTAGAAAAAATTATAGTGACGTTTCAATTCGTGAACGCGGGTTACGTGCAAGCGTATGGGTACTATTCCGGACTTTCTACGTTATGCCGTCTCGCCCGCCTTTCGGGAGTCTCCTGGGCACGCCTAGCCCTCGCCTTTCGCCGGTCTTGTTCGGCTCGTTTGCGGCTCCTGCCGATGGCTTCGGGGTTGGCCGGCTTGCGTTCGCCCTGCCGTCGCTTGCGTTGCTGCTCAGTACTTCTCGCTCAGTGCTCGGCCTCGCGATCGCCAGACGAAGCCGGTACATTCATAGAGCACAAGAGCCCGTAACAAGCCAAACAACACCGAATACATAGAAGTTTGGCAGTGGAACTGCAGAGGTTTCAGACGAAAACGAGGACTGCCTAAACAGTACCTCTGCCCCATCCTCATAAGACCTGACATTATCAGCCTGCAAGAGATAGCAGCCGAGAGAATTACAACGCTAGCTGGCTACTACACGGTCCACGAACCCCACGTGGCGATGGTTGCAATCCACGTCGCAAAAGACATCACGGTCATCGAGCACTCATTATCAGAACCAGACATTGAGCACTTAGCCGCATAGTGTCGAACAAACTGAGCTGAAAGAGCACGTTCGCGGTTTACACGTACAAGCCACCAAAACCAGCAAAGGCCGATTTCCGCAACCTCCTTTCCGAAGCAAATCGACTGGCACAAGCAAACCGGCTTACCGTAGTTGGGGACATGAACCCTTCCCACCGGGACTGGGGGTATCAGTCAAACTCATTGAGAGGAGCGGCAGTCGCGCGAGCAATACAATACCCTCGGTTTGGAACTCCTCACCAGCCCTTTATATCCGACCAGGGAAAGCAAAAGTGTCACTCGTGACTCCTGCCCCAACCTCGCCCTGACGAAGAACGTCGCCGATGCCACTGGGACGAATCTGGGAGAAACTCTGCGCAGCGATCATTGCATACTCAGCACGTCCATATCGTCTACCAAAAGTAGAAGGGATCTGGGCGCCGCCTATATCACCGACTGACCCTGATTCTGCAATGCCTCCGTCCCGTCAAGTCCTATCCAGACCATACATGTCTGGAGCGAAAGCTTCAGAGAAGCATACACGACAACCATAGAAACAGTACGCCGCACACCAGAAGCCCCAGAACTAGACCGCCACCTATCAAGCTATGGCAGAAGTGCCGCCGGCACGTGGGAAGACGGAAAACACAACGCCTAAACAGACCGCTCCACCTGCGAATTTCTCAGCTCACGGAGAAAGCCCTAACATACGCCACCAACCTAGCACAGCGATATTGGCAACAGTTCTGTGAACCACTGTGGGGAACACTGGAAACCTCCCGTACCTGTGCAATTCTGCCGAACGTCATCGACCCCTCTAAATCAAGATCACAATCTAGACGCCCCCTGAAGCGCATTGCTCACCTATTCCCGGGAGACCGACGCAGCACTGCTTCAAGCTCTAAGGGGGCAAATACATCGCCACCAGCACCGCATCACCCTGCTCCACGACCTACCAGGGCGAGGAAAATCCGGCACTCAACGCTCCCATCTATGAGACCGAGTCGTACGCCGCAGTCCGAAGCACAGCGACGGGAGCAGACAGAATTAACAACGCCATGATCCGCAACCTGAGCAAGGCACAGATTAGGGACCTCACCAAGTACCTCAATGACTCGCTCTGGGAGATGAATGAAGAATGGAATTCCCTTCGAGTGGAAACAATCGGATATCCTAGTGATTCCGGAACCGGGCAAGAAATCGGCGATCCAAGCTACGACCTATATTCTTCACATTGTGCCTGGGAAAGCTCCACGAACGAGTCATCCAGACGCGTTTCCGGCAGTAGATAGAAGATAACGACCTCTTTCATCCCTCCGTGATTGGCTTACGGTCGGGCTTGTCGACGTAAGACGCCTTGCTTTTCTTTGTAATGAGGTTATTTTAATCAATTAATCGTTGCTGGGGCACAGCCTCAGCGCATGAAGTGACGAAGTCCTTAGTTATCACACTGCAAGCCTTTCATTAAACAACATCCCGCAGAAAAAGAAACAGCAACACACACACACACACACACACACACACACACACACACACACACACACACACACACACACGCACGCACGCACACACACACACACACACACACACACACGCACGCACGCACGCACACACACACACACACACACACACACACACACACACACACACACACACACACACACACACACACACACACACACACACACACACACACACACACGCACACAGAAGTACCCAAAAAAGGCCTACAGTTTCATGGTCTCCAGTGGAGCTGCGAGATGAACTGGAGGTGGCGACAGAGGCAGCCCTCGGAGCGTAGAAACCGTGCTAAGACAGGCACTTTTGAAGAAAAGTCCTGGTCACCCTCAAGCGAACACGCGATATCCAGTAATGCAGGAGTAAGTCCGGTTGCGACGTTGAGAACAAGGTGAAGCCATTTGACTAAGTCAAATGGCTTCACCTGTGCTCTTGATGCATGGACTTCATTTTCCCGACATCATTCGGCATCCTCCTGCATGCGATCGTTAGAACGTGGTTCGTGAGAACGCGGTGAGACGCCTCTGGAAGGTCGCCCTTGTCCAGTAGAAGGCACGAAGCACAGGCCTGACACCCGACAACTGCACTCCTGTGCGCAGAGCACTGGCGAAGTCCTTCCTCAACGCAGGCTTGTTGTTCCACGTCACCCCGACTCCTCCTTATTTTTCACTTTCTTCGCTTGTTGTTGCTGTTCGAATTATTTTTTCGGCGCCCCCGTGCAGCCTCTCCAGCATCTCATCATCGCCGTCGCATGGCTGACCGACTCCGGTCACGGCAATCGCGCACTTGACACACCACACTCCTGAAGGAGGAGGTACTTTCCAACATCTCGAGGGGTGGCAAACACCTCATTATGGCGCTGGATCTCAAAAGCGCGTTTGATAACGTGTCTCACAAGGCCATTCTCTCCTAGCTCAGCAATCAACTGCGGTGAGCGAACCTTCCAATATATCAAGAGCTGTCTGTCCAACCGAACGGCAACAATAGGAATGGGTGGAACGAGATCGGACCCTTAAGACATTCGCAACAAGGACACGCCACAAGGATCGATCACCTCCCCGCTCCTATTCAACATCGCCATGATCCGAGTCGCAAGGACTCTGCAGCAGGTCCTGAACATCGGATACACCCGGTATGCGGACGACACTACGATCTGGACAAGCACCGGCTATCTAGCCGAAAAGGAAAACACACTCCAAGTGGCAGCAATCTGCGTCGAAACCGAGGCCATTCGGTGCAGGCCCCGCTGCTCCCCCGACAAATCCAAGTTATCCGCATACAGTGACATCACTACAAATCACCAGGCAACCTGTACATCCTCCTACACGAAGTCCCAGTACGGGAAGTACCACTCATCGGGAAACGGTCTCTGGCTGCAGAGCAACGAAAAGGCAAACCACACACGTCAACTGCTCAAGACTACAGCACCGCAGACCTCTAAGATGATCCGCCGGGTGGCCAGAAACAGAAACGGCATGCGGGAGGAAGACTCGATCCGTCTGGTGCAGGCACTGGTCATTAGCCGCCTCTCCTATGGGTGCCCCTACCTAACCCTGCTCCGAGCAGACCTCAACAAAGCCAATGCGATGGTACGCGTAGCCTACGAGAATGCCCTCGGTCTCCCACCTTACACATCCAATGTCAGCCTCGAAGCTTTAGGACTACACAACGCTTGCGAAGAAATTCAAGAGGCGGTTCTCCTGTCCCAGAGAGAACACCTCCTGTCCACAGCGGCAGGGCGACGTATCCTCAAGCGCATCGGCTACCCGGCCGACATTGACGCCATCTAGTGGGCCACGAACATTCCTACATCGTACCGGGCCAGAGTACACGTGTCCCGGTTCCCCCCAAAAAAACATGTCTCAAACCCATAATGAAGGCAGAAGAAACGCACAGTGGGGGCGGTCTACGTTGACGTGCCCTATATCAGGGCACATAGAATGCAGCCTTGGTGGTGGACTCTTCTTACGCAGAAGTTTCCAGCACCTCCATTCCGCACTGTACAGTCACAGAAGCCGAAGATGCGGCGATCGTGCCGGCTGTTCAATGCGGGGACACGACCAACCCCACCGACTCCCAAGCGGCGTGTCGATTCCTTCTAGCCAGCAGAATACCTAAGAAATTAGCTAGATACACGACTAATCCATTGACTACAAATTCATCACTCAAACACCAGATCACGTGGGTCCCGGGGCACTCGGGGCTGGAGGGTAGCGAGGATAGGGACAGACTAGCTCGAGGTCACACAAACCGCGTGGCCACACTCTTTGATTTCTCAACCATCCTCCCCGTTCCCGCGCCTTGCGGCGCGCGATCACCTGTACAAACAACGACAGCTTTACCCCCACCACACAAGGGGTTAAACGCACAGGCAGCGCGGAACTGGAGACAGCTCCAGACCAGCACGCTCCCCAACTTACACAAATACAGCCTCTTCTCAGAACACACAAAGACGCATGCCCCTGGGGCAACGAACACCCACTCCCTACCATGCCATGTGGGGGTGCATGGGCACCAAACCGCCAGACTTACGAACACACCAACCGGAGGAGCAGTGGGAGGCCACTCTGTCCAGCTCAGACCTAGCGACCTAGCGCGGACAAAGCCAAGGCCACTGCAGCCAAGGCCACTGGGGTCTTGAAATGAAAACTCCACTCACTGTACATTTTTTTCCGCATTTAGTTTCTCACTTTTGTGAATAAACGTTTTCTATTACTACTACTGCCATAGGAGGTGAACCCTGTGCACCACCGCTTAGCCTCATCCTCTGCAACGCTCCGCCTCTTTCCTCATCCCCCTTCCACTCCGTTATCATCCGTACCTTGCCTGGTACGCCCTCCTCCTCTCCACCTCCAGGCACACTCTCCCTCTGGCTCTCGTTTCCCTCTCCACGCTCCGCGGCTTCTGACTTGATCTCGCCGATTTCACAGACGGGGCAGATGAGGTTGAGCGTAATAACCTTGCACCGAAAGAGGACAAACGCAGTGACCCCATTTACTAAGGTGCTCGAAGCAAAACCTTGACCCGAAGTTTTTGTTGTTGTTGTTGTTGTTGTTGTGGTAGTCGTTGCTGTTTTGCCCTTACGTATTCGCTCTCGATTAGCCACAACTGCCTCCACATGTGTCAGAACACTACACACTTATGTGCGAAAAACCCACATGTTGCGTTTTGCAGTGAATCAGTCCTGTTTGTTGAACACCAAACATCGTTTGGTGTTCTAAACTGGGAAAGGCTGCTTTCACTTTTCTGGTTTTATGAAAACGCTCATTTGTTACGCATTTAAGCCTGATATGGTCCATAGGCCAAAACAAATCTGAGCACTATTTCAATTTCTGGAACTGGCTTCGTCACCGCAGAAGCTGAGGCCACGGAATGGCCATTATTATTATTATTATTATTATTATTATTATTATTACTTGTTTTGAAGACATACAACACATGACAGGAAAGTGAAAGCGAGGAGCCGGCAACAGAAACATAGAAATGGAAGATAGGAAGAAGGGGAGGAAAGAGGAAAGAAAGAACAAGAGGGCAAATTTCAAAGAATGAAGCAGAACGCACATAGTACAGGTCACGTGCAGTAAGGCCGGTGACTGCAGGTCACGCTACTCAAAAACGTTAAAATACAAGATATAGTGTCTGAAGTCTTGTCACTTCAAAACAGTAATATGCTAGAAACGGAAACCTAAGTTAGTTACTTCTATAAACGTAAGGAGAGCGCGATGAGCCGGATCGCGTCGAAACGCACAAACCACTGGGGTACAAACATTCGACGAGCGTCGTCCATCGCAGGCCATGGAAATGATAGTCCCTCACTAGCGACGTGCACTGCGCAATGAAAGCAAAACACTCCAATACCGGGTGCTGAAGGGCCTCGCGAAAACCGCAAGACATACACGATGGACTGGCCGCACATCGTTATCGGTATAAACGCTTCACACGTTCACACAGCCAACCCTTAGCTTGAGTAGTAGTGCTCTAGCGCCACGAGGCAAGCCTCGACTGCGAATACGGGGCGGGGATGTTCCATTTGCGACGTACTGTTCTGGATGCTGCTTGAGTAGGTGGTAAGGAATCAGCGGACGAGCGTCATCAAGCTTGCAGAAAATTGCTGGGCAGCCGCCGTCGTTATAGGCGCACGTTCCTGCCCGCCAATCAGCACCTTCATTTTCGGTGATCCCTACTTGTGAAGGAGGTCCACTAGGCAACGAGAAATGCCCCACGTGATGCAATATTGTTAGAAGAGTCGGTAATGAGGCGCACAACTGGACAATTAACTTGACTGCGTTGCAATATACTAAGAGAAGCACGGGAATCTGTAAAGCCTGCGACCTTCAATGCGATTAACTCCTCTCCACGTATTTCAAGGCAACGTTAATCACTGCTACGTCCGCACTTGTTGACGAGACTGGATGGAGTATATGACATATACGTCGTATTTGAGACGAAGGAGAAAAAAACCTGCAGGGGCACATTGAGCGTCGCTGTGTACCGATGTATCTGAGAATACCAGAAGATAATCTGGAAATCTTTCGAACATGTGTGACAGCCAACTGGAGTACTGCCGAAACAGGCATATCAGACTTTGTATGTATGTCAGGGATTGTAGCTGGCCATAGAAACAGAGAAAGTAGTCGCAAATCGGTTTTCAACTATTTGGTACTAAAATGTGTTTTACTCATGGAAGAGCAGATTTGAACAGCTTGGACCAGAAGGCAAGAAAATATTTCCTGGGGACAAAAAGTGCCATTGCAACGAATTACTCATCAAATAAAGCTCAAGAACGCACCTACACTGCGTGGACGACAAGCTATGCGTTAACTACTCACGAAATATTTATACAAGCAATGTGACGCATCCTAGAGAGAAGGAAAGATACAAGATTTGGCAATCGAGTGTAATGAACCTCTCTCGATAGGCACACTTGACGAATTATTAACTAAACCTTACCATTATCGGAGAGAAAACTATGTAATGGTATCGGTTCATTGGTGCGAATAAAAAAGCTACAAAAGCGCATAAATAATGGGCAAATGACGTGCAAATGGATAGGATACGTACAATACTGAGAAGTCAGGAGCTAGAGCAATGATTGGTGATGAAATACAGGTAGACAGTATTCTAGTTGAGAATAAAAGAAAATACCTAAGTTTGGTAACAAAGGTAATAAGCGGCACAGATAGCCGAGGGTCAAATACCCTCACTCTATGAATATAAAAGAGAGCCGAGCCGGCGCGCCTGCAGTTTGATTTTCGCGGCGGTTACGTAGCATTCGTGAGGCTAGCGCAGGACATATAACGTGATCTTGCTACGTGGCCTTGGCAGGGTTATAATGTCCTGCGTTGAACTTAGGTTGATGGCGGACACCCAAATAGCGTTACCACGAATGTGAAAATCAACTTTAACAACGACGAAACCCTAAAATGCTGCCAATAGCTCATTTAAATTTTGGAATTTTGCGTGCCGAAACCATGATATGATTATGAGGGACGCCGTAATGGGAAAGCCCGGATGAATTTTGACTATCTGGTGTTCTTTAACGTGCACCGCATGCGCGGCGAGCAGGCGCTTTTGTATTTCGCCCTCATCGAAATGTGACTGCCCCTGCCGACATTTAATCTCGGGTCCTCAGGCTTAGTAGCGCAACGCCATAGGCATCAAGAGAGGATCAAGAGAGGATGAGCGTGGGCCTAGCTGCAGGAGGATATAACCTTGCAGAGTCACGCAGGCAATCGCTACGCCCGAGCGTCCCACTTAATCGCTGAGATGATTGTAGCATAAGCGTGTCTATTCTAACGTTACCAAGACTGATCAAGGCTATTATAAGGAGCAGAATATGAATGATGCCGCTCAAGCAATTGCTGAGCTTAGTGTCCTTTGCTAAACTTCACTAACTGCTGAATAGATCGGTATCTTTAAGAAATCTTACGAAAAGGTGAAACACATATATCATCTAAAACCTGAGTACCCTTGCCGGTAGACTTAGTCTTGCGTGGTAGCGCACGCGGCCATTCAGTGTTTCGGTCTGTCAAGGAGAGTATTGTGCTCTTTCAGAAATTATCGGCATTCTAACAAGTAATCTTCAATTTCACCACATGGAGTACCATATTGGTGAGGTCGATAGTCCCATCTTGTGTCCTACGTTCCCGTGACACAAGAAAGCTTGGACTGCCAACAAATGTTTATGGGACAGTGGTTCCATATCAAAGCTTTCTTTTTTTGTGTGTGTGTGTGGAGCTTGAGCACCTATCCTTGAAGTCATGGGCGCATGCGCACTACACGTGCGACCAGCGCTGTGCACTGCTAGATTTCATACTTAACGGAGAAACGCTGAGAAAACATACTTGGACATATGTTCCCACAACATTTTAATGGTAATTGTGCATGTATATGTGTGCGTGCCCTACTAGTGCTTTCCTCTTATTGTCTACTTTCCATGACATCTTTCCATTCGTCGCTACCTCAGGGCAACAGACTTGAGTGCCAGACTGTAGACATCCTACACCTAAGTTCTCTCTCTCCCTCTTTCACTCCCCATTCCCCTCCCCACGTGTAGGGTAGAAAACTGGACTCAGTCTAGTTAACCTCCCTGCCTTTCTCTCTTCCCTTCTCTCTCTCCCTCTCTCCATTCGTCCCATGAATAAATTTTGAATTAAAACTGCCTATTTTTTTATGTACATATAATTATTTTTGGAAAAACATAAAGGTTATCACGCGACCCTGATGAAACGTAAACTTCGAGCGAGCTGTTGATGCCCGGAAGCTTTGCCAGAGAACATGGTTTATTGCATGCAGATATGGGTGACCGCTAAACAAAAGAATGTTTGGCAGTAGCTATAACAATAACTCAACCACCTCTATCGTGACGCAGTGTCTCAGCAGCTCGAAAGCTTTATTATCCATAAAAGTATTCGCAGACCACTGTAATATCTTCCCTAACGTTAATCTTCAAGGGATCAAATTACGTCAAACAGAAATCTTAAGATTTTGGCAAACTGGTGTGAATCTTCGTATATGATGATAAACTTTGGCAGAACTGTTTACGAAAGCATCACTAACAAAGTTAGTAGTTCTGAGTCTGCATTTGACAACCGTAGAAGTGTCTGGGTACAACGATAACTTTCTGTTTGGAATGGCCGGAACATATAGCTAACGTTTGTTCTAACGCTATGATGCAGATTACTGTTCTTAAAACACAAATTAGGCAGCTCCACCTGTCAGTTACACCTAAAGACATGTAAATCAATTTTAAGACCATCTATTCAATACTATGGCATCATCTGAGACCTCTGCACAGCAGCCGATGAAAACCAGCTGGAAAAACATTCAACGCTTAGCCACCCGGTTGCTCTCCTCAGATGCTCTCCTTAGACAAATTAGACTCCTTTAAGGATAGATGTAAGTCTGCAAGACTTAAGTTCTTCCATTCACTCTATTTTGCAAAGTTGAGTATGACCCAGAAGAGCATACAAAAACGATACGGCTAGAGCATCTCTTCATAAGCACAAGTGTGAAACCTGTTTTTGCACGCACAGACTGTTGAGGATACTCCTTCTTCCCAAGAACAATAGATGACTGGAATTTCAAACCTCCTAATTCAAGGTTGCTTGATTCAGCAGACTAGCTCCTGCGTTATTTTTAAAAATGTTTTGTGTTGTGTTTACGTGGTTGCTTTTATTCCTTTTGATAATCTCGATCTTAGTGCTTTCTTGAACATTTCAAATGTTCTATTTACAAATTTCATTAACATTTTGTAGCATATCTATATTTGCCCCTCTCCTGCTTGGACCCACTGTGATTCGCAGTATTGAACAAAAAAGGAACAATGTTATTGACACTATTCAGCTACAGCAATCTGAGATGGCAAAAACAAATAATAAGGCTACGTACAGCCTCCAATATAATATACCATTTGCATGTTCCGGCTGTTTCGCGTGTTGTCATGACAGTTCGGAAAAAAAGCGATGGAAAGAAAAGGTCACAAGCACCGCAGCGTGAACAAACATTTACATGTGTATTCTGACATGGCGGAAACGGGGAAAAGGGAGGCAGGGGGAGAGGGGGAGGAGCCATATATAACAGCGCCATTAAAAGCAGCCTCCTATACGCAGGCGAAAAGATAAAGAAAATCATAATGAACATTGTTTCGGACTAAATCAAGCCTACATTTATCTGAATCTTTGCGAGCGACTCAAATAAATAAACGTCCTTTACTACGGTGTGGAGTGCGAACAGAAAACGACCTTCGAATTTTGTTTCGTGGATTCAGAGATGATGGTGTAATTTAAATGTTAAGAAGAAATTGCCAAGAACGCTTCTATAATGAGCGAAATTTTTCATGCGAAGTAATTCCAATGGTTTCACCGAGAGCTGCTTGTAACAAAATACCCGGCCATTTCGCATGAATCGGGCGGACGTTTTCCCTCTTTCTCCCTGTCTCCTGACACAATGGCTTTCCGCTCCATCGTGCGAGATTCAACTTATATCGCACTTTATCTCAAGAGCGCAGGGTGTGGTGGAATGCAAGGTAGTTTGTATCGATCACGTTCGACTGTGCCTTCCACTGGAGTGCCGACTCATTGCTTCGACAAGAATGAATTCGATAAATTAAGCGCGGCGCCAATTAATCTTCCTTAGCAACGACTCATTTCCCTTACAAAGTTGCCCGGCAGTCCTTTCTTACTGTGTGCCTCTGCATGCTCCCGAGGTACTCTCAGATCGAGTGGTCTCGAAGTACCTGCGGGCAGCACCACACCTAGAAACTTGATTTATAAAGAGAGCTGACTTAATCATTCTTCTCTAAACTTAAGCAGCCCCCGCGTTTTGAAATAGTTGCTTGCGTAAAAAGACAGTGTAATTATGCGAAATTTTTTAGTAATAACTTAAGAAGCAGTTGGTAAATTACAATAACGCGTGCTGTAACGCAAAGCGCGCGCTCGAATGGCGTCCGAAACTCTAAAGCGGAAAGCTGAACATCTTGTCGTCATGTACGTTGTCTTTAGCTGCACAACATATCGTTATCTTTTGCGATTGCAGTGTCGGCTGTTAGACAACCAATTTGCAGTCCCTGCAGCCATTCAATGCGGAACAAAGCCGCGCGGCGACGCTATAAATATTCCACCACTCACTTTGCTATTAGCAAACAACTGCTCCGTGTTCGACGAGTATTGTTCGGTCTCCTGCCAACACACAGCTAATGGAACTTCACTTGACGAACGAAGGCTCCACGGCACCGCCGAGCACTGTCGCCTACACGGTCAACTCGTCGAAGAACGGGAAGGGAGACTGCTCGCCACGTGAGGGTTTGCGGGGATTCAGTGCGACTTTAGGGCGAGACTAAGTGTCCATTAGTGTCCCCGCGCTTCTTGCAAGCGAAAGGGTGCACGTTCGGGATGGTCAATGAAACGACGAAATGCGCAACCAACTGAAGGATGGGCACTAAAGCGCTACGAGGAGAGGTCCTACTGCCGCTTCTCAGCGTTTCGAAAGTTGCCTTCTGAAGAAGCAATAGGTTTACCCAAAAGACTCTGGTGAAGCTGGCGCCGTTTTCTCTGACAGACTAAAAAAACCACAATGCTTTTGAACAGCAGAAACGTCTCTTTCTTCTATAAACTACAGATTAAGCAGATTTCGCCCCAAGAATGGCGCGAGGTCTACTTTCAATTAAGGCGCTTATTTTTACAGTGTCGCTTTTAGTCGTAGTTCATGTGCCATGGTATGAAAGAAAAAAAGAAAGAAAGAGAGAGAGAAAATGAAAGAAGAAACAGATATAAATGGTAACAAGTTAACAAGTCGTGACCGGTTACATACCCTACACTTCGGGTAGGGGAAAAGAAAGGTGAAACAGAGGAACAGCGACTTTAGCGTTCCCACAGCCGGCAGAGCAACGTTCATTCCCGTAGTCACAAGCAGTTGTGCAACTGATAAACACATGCTCAAGTAAATCGGGTCGCTAAAATGACGTCCGCTAAGTACAAGGTCATTCAAGGATCTGGCATGCCAACTGCAGCTGTGTCAAGGATTTTTTTTTTGTCGTCGCAGAAGAAAGAAAAGACTAGAACTCCTCATGCCCCAGGACTTTGCGTTTCGGAACTGTGTAGGTCCATCGTTCTATCTTTAAACAAACCCATGCAACCTCTTCACAGCTCTCTGATGCCCTACGGGTGTTTACAACATGATGTTTGCTGGGGCAGCTCGCGAGCAGAAATCTACAGTTCAAACGACGCCAGCAGCATGAGGGCTCCTGTGTGTAAGACGTGTCACTGAGAGTTTGAGAAAAAAAAAGCATCACCTGGTAAGGAAAAAAAAACAGTAGGATAACCAGCCACTGGAGAAAGCTGCAGAAGGCGCGACGAAAATTGGATAAGGCGCCGAGCATTGTAGCGTGAGGAAGTGTGGGTTCCTGTCGCAACTGCTTGGTCCCCGAGCCACTGGGAACACGCTAATAGAAAATTTGGTTCAACCAAAATAACTTGCGTTTACTCTAACACAAGAGGGAATGATTAGGCGTTCTAAAGTAGCCCTTGTGGGTAAGGAGTGGTAAATCTCGTCAGATCAGCCAAAATAATAACCTACCCTAACCTATGCAGACAGGCTCAGGGATCGGCATAACGAAAATACCAAGGCAGCAAACAACGCAGAGATAACCGCATTTCTCTGTAAGTAATTGAATATTGCTGCTTTCTCTTCTATTGATACCATAGGTTTTACACTGCCCACTGGCGAATGCCTGTGATAACGCGGAGTGGGCCCCTCGAGAGCTTACGGGCTGAGTGAGGCTTAGCGTTTGTGGCGTTTCAGAACTGAAGGCTAAGTAGCGTATTCCACTTTCGGCAGCGGCATTCATTTTCGGACAAAATCGAAAAGCAAAAAATGTCCGTCTGTTGAGGTTTTGGGGCAATTCATTGAAACCATTCCTGGCTGGCAAACGATAAACCAACTTAGGCGAAAAAAATAAATAAGAGAGAGAGAGAGGCGGGGGGGGGGGCAAATATCCCGACATATCCAATTGATACAAATAGCTACGAATCCCCAGTGGTCGAAATAAGTCCATCTTGAGCTCTGTCTCGCCCATTGTCTGGTTGCACAATATTGTTGAACGCGTAAATACTCGATATCGAAAGCCACCCAATAAATTATGTTATGTTAGATCATACTATAGATTATATTGTAGAGGCTTTAACGTCCCAACTAAACACTGGGAAATGCTGGACGCTGTGGTCGACGACTAAGGACTAATAGCGCACACCTGGCGTTCTTTAACGTTCTCCCAAATCCGCGCACACGAGCTTGTTGCATTTCGCCACAATCAGAACGCGGCAGCCTCAGCCGGAAAACAAACACACAATCTAGCGCTCAGCAGCAGAACACGTGCCAATGAGCCGTCTAGGCTGGTGAAGGCTTTAGATTATTGTCCATTACTCTCTGACCAAGAGCGAAGGATGAAAAAAAAGTCGACTTGGAAGGGAAAAAGAAATTAATTCCTGTAATACTATAACGTGCCCGGTGTTACAGCGAAATAGAACCTGCAGCTCGTTACTTCCATCAATATCAAGAAATTGTGCTTTAGAAGCGAAAAGCAATGCGGTATTAGAACATACGTCATCATTTCAGTGGGCAATGCAGCAGCAGCAGTAGCTTCAGCAAGTTGCCTAAACGCTTCTTCTTGCTTGGACAGCTCCTGGATTTCTTCGCTGGCCATGCCGTTCGTTTTCGGGGGCATGGCTGACCAAAGGTCGATTCAAATAGGTCGCGAAGGTTCGGGCGAAAAGCGGTTCAGTACAAATTGTCACTGACATCAGCAAGGGTGGTTAAGGGAGCAGCGATTGAAGCGCGAGTATGTTGGGAGGAAACAAACATTGGGAAAGAAAAAGCGTTTTTTAATTCAAGCGAGACACAGAGTCATTCAACGAAAACAATATTCCTGGTCAACTTTATACATTCGTCACGAATTAAGAAAATACAAGTTTATTCAATTTTATTGTTATTAACGAATACATTTCTTTTCAGCGCCCATCGTTACAGGCGGCTTTGACGCCGCTATCACTCGCAATGCAACGCACCTCGTGAAATGTGCAGAAAAGCGCGCTCTCAAAGTTCACCCGTTGAAATACGCCCCCGTCACACGTTGTGCTTTTTTGCTTGTCGAATTTTGCGTGAATTTGGTGGCGCGGGTAGCTTCATCGCTTCTTAACATGTTCAATAAAATGTAGCGAGTTACGACTGTCAGATGATTGTGTAGCTCCTTTCGTGCGACTGCGCTGGGCGACGGGCTTGGCATCCAACGATAGGATCAGCACTCTACACCTAAAGCTTTTGTCGGCCTCCAAAGAAAGTACGTTCTGTGCAAGGGTGCGATTTAGGCAACCGTACGGCTGGCCTTTTCTTGCATCGCGTTCTGCGCTGAAAGCTCGAAACGCCCATCAAGTCGAATGGCGGGGCATTTGAATATATATAGCTCTCGAGGCAGGTCAACAAAACAAATTCCGCGCCTTTGAAAACAAAACGACGCCACTTCTATTGCTAACGGATATGCGTTACATTATTTTTTCTTGCACCAGAAGTGTTCCCTCCGCATACAGATGGCGCTAAGCCCCATGAACCGCCGATGAACCGCCATGTTTTGAACGTATGGGCTCCTATGGAAGCTTCGCTACCAGGTATATTTACCTTGGCTGGCCCTTGACCGGTTGAACACGTGGTGATTACCGCCAATCCGACATGGTTCAGCCCTATCGTCCAGGTGTATGACTGGCGTGAATTTCCTGGCCACGTTATTTCTTCTCTGGTGATTCTGAGCACTACCGTGGATGCTCCTAGCGTGGAAACTCGGACAGGTGACGCCATCGGATCGGTGACGTCAAGCTTCACCAGTATAAAAGCTTTGTCGTTCCAGCGCCCCGGCCAACGTCGATCCAAACAGGTCGCGAAGTTTCGGGCGAAAAGTGGCTCAGTACAGATTGTCACGGACATCAGCAAGGGGGGTTATGGGAGCAGCGATTGAAGCGCGACTATGTTTGGAGGGAACAAACATTGGGAAAGAAAAAGCGTTTTTCAATTCAAGCGAGACACAGTTATATTCATTCAACGAAAATAAAATTCCTGGTCTATTTTATATATTCGTGACGAATTAAGAAAATACGAGCTTATTCAATTTTATTGTTATTAATAAATGCATTTATTTCCGGCGCCGATCGTTACAGGGGGCGTTGACGCCACTATCATTCGCAATGCAATGCACGTATTGAAATGGGCAGAAAGGCGCACTCGTAAAGTTCAACGGCTGAAATACGGCCCACTCACAGTTTCTGTTTTCTCGCTTGTCAAAGTTTGTCTGAATTTGGCGACGCGGGTAGCTTCATCGCTTCTTAATCTATTCAGTCAAAAGTGGTCAGTTACGACCGCCAGATAATTGTGTAGTTGTTTTCGTGTGAGTGCACCGGCCGACGAGCTTGGCGTCCGACGATAGGATCAGCACTCTACACCTAAAGCTTCCGTCGGCCTCCAAAGAAAGCATGTTCTGTGCAGGGGTGCGATTTCGAAAACCGTACGGCTGGCTTTTCCTGCATCGCTTTCCGCGCTGAAAGCTCGAAACGCCCATCAAGTCGAATGGCGGGGCATTTGAAATGTAGCTCCAAAAGCAGGCCAACAAAACAATTTTGGCGCATTCGAAAACAAAATGACGTCACATCTGCTTTTAACGGACATGGCGTCACATTATTTTCTATTCCGCCGGAAGTGTTCCCACCATATACAGATGGCGCTAAGCCCCATGAACCGCCGATGAACCACCATGTTTTGAACGTATGGGCTCGTATGAAAGCTTCGCTACCAGGAATGTTTACCTTGCCCCGGCAGTGGGGCCATGCAGCAGCAGCAGCAGCAGCAGCAGTAGCAGCTTCAGCATGTTGCCTAAACGCTTCGTTTTGCTTGCACAGGTACGTTACTTGGACAACTCGTACCGTATCCGATCCGATAATAGATTCCTGCTGCTGCTGCATTGCCCACACAGTTATTTGCGTAGTAGACTCATGTGCAATTTTTCTTATGTCATTCATTACCTTAGTCGTCTTATCCTGAGCGATGACGTTGAGCTTAATCCCGGCCCCAGGAGACCGGCGTCTAAAACTGGCAAACCTTATGAATCCCAAGAAAGCGTTTTTAACGACCTTCAGACATCGGCCGAGCTGGCAATGTCTGGTTGCGATAACCCTTCTCTTGTGAAGGTTCTTTCCGATTTAGTTGCTTGTCAGAAAAGTATGTCGCAACATATATGTGAAATAAAAAAAAATTCTGCGAATACACGTTTCGATGTCTCGGAATTGCGAGTGGCTGCTCTCGAAACCTCTTGTTCGAAGGCACTGTCTGATCAAGACTCTGATCAGCTTCATACTGAGGCGGCTTGCCTAAAGCGCACTGTTGCCGAACTACCTGCAAAATATGACTATTTTGAAAACCGTTCAGGAAGAGCTAACATGATCATTCATGGCACACTAGAAGATACTAACGAGAATCGTGATAAATTGCACTCCAAGATTGTGAACGTTTTCAATAGACTTTCCCTTGATGTCCGCATATTGAACGCTTCCATAGGTTAGGCAGAATGCGCCCTGGGCGTTCTCGCCCTACCATCTTAAATTTGCTTGATTTCAGCGGCAAGCTAGTGATGCTGAAAAACGCTTATAAGCTGAAAAATTCCGTCATGAAACTTTCCGAAAAGTTTTCGTCCAGAGTGCGTGCAGTACGTAAAAAGCTATGGGATGCCACGGCTGAGCAGCGTAATAACGGCTCGGTTATTAAAATGAGGTTCGATCATTTATTTATAGATAACGTTCATTACAACCGGGACGGTGCCTCAAATAGTTTAGTAATAGCTGCCAGTTTTGATTCTAGCGCAAGATTTCCAAATGTTTTATCATCAGATTGACAGTCTCCTCCCTTTGCCAGAGATCGTGCGCTTTTGAATGTTATTGCCAGACGCACAACTAACAAATTTCCACAATTTCTCTCGCTAGTTTCTTCATGTTCTCCTCATGTTATACGCATCACAGAAACATGGCTTCACGAAGATATTCACGACACAGAATTCACGCCTCCTGGTTACACTGCTCTCCGCTATTTCAGCCAGAACAAGAAAGGCGGTGGTGTTGATTTGCTTTTAAGTTCAGATTCTAAGGTTCTACCAGGTCCTCCAAATGTGGAATCGGTTTGGTGCAAGTTACTAGTGCACAGGCAGAATTTAACAAATTGTAGTCTTTATGGCTCCCCTGATTGCCCTAGTGACTTATTAGATATTTCGCATTCTATACATGACCATAGCCTTGACAGTTCTAACTTAATCGTTCTTGGTGACATTAACGTTCCCGGCATTCACTAGCCTTCCCTTACATATTCCGCCATTGGTGCCTCTATTTGTAGAGCTTAATTACGTTTTCTTTGTTCCATAAACTGATACAATTAGTTGATAATAATACGCGGCAGAACTCCATAATTGACTTCGCGTTTATCAGTAACAGTCTTGCTCATTTGAGTCTAGGGTTTGACGAAAACTCGGCACCCGTATTGGGCGCCGAAACGTCAATCTGTGTTTCGAATTTTTTCAGTTGGCGAGCGTACGTTTATTCAGTCTTGCTCATTTAGGTTTTAACTATCATATCCTAAAAGGAATGTCGGATCATAACGCAGTTCTCGTACACATTAACTGTCCTATCCCACATGAACGCTTTAGCTATTACATATTTCACGGTTTTAACAAGGCTGACGATACCTCTATCACTGATACTCTGGCAGATAACTTTCACTATTTTTTGTCACTCGGTACCGAATGTCATGTCAACAGTTTTGATTATTATTCTGAGTCGTTAGTGAAATCTTGTATCAATAACTACGTTGCATTAAAAACAAAAAAAATATATATCGCCACATCCTATATGGTCGCCGCGGGTATGTGCCAGGCGATGAGAACGACGCTGAAGTAGCGCACGAGTAAAAAACATAGACGGCAACGATGTCGCGTTGACTGCTCTCATAAAGTACTTTTACACGTCCTCGACACCGGCTTTCCCGTCTCCTACTGGGCTGTGACAATATAATAAACTTCCCTGGATTAAGCGGGATATTCTGCACCTGTCCCGCCGTGTCGTTAGACTACGTAAATCAAAACATCCTAATCCTACGCTTCACGTTCCTTTTGAAAAATCTAAGCAGGAACTTCGTACTCCGACTAAAAATGCTAAATATTTCTATTTTTCCGTGCAGCTACGTCTACTACTTAAATCAAATCCTCGCAGGTTCTGGACATCAATTTCACGTAGTGCAAAGTGCTGTACCTCTTTCAAGATTAACGACGCTATTACTAAAGACCCCACCGTAGTTTCGAATACTTTTAACTCGTAGTTCCTATCTGTTTTCACCATCGATAACCATGTAGTTCTGAAGTTTAGTTTTGATGTACAACCTAATAAATTAGGCGATATCGTAATAAGTTTTGATGGTGTCTTAAACCTAATCATGAATATGTACGCTAAAACGTGTACCGGTTCAGATTGTATCCTGAAGTCGTTCCTTGTAAGATACTCCCTATGAACAACTCAGTACCTTACTGTAAGCTCCCAGAAGTCCTTATGTTCTTGTGAAATACCAACTAAATGGAATAAAGCCAAAGTCCTGCCTTTGTATAAATCAGGTGATAAACAACTTTTCTCTAACTACAGGCTGATATCTCCAACGCCTAGTATCGCAAGACGTTAGATCACGTTATTCACAAACATGTAATCGAATTCCTTAACTCTAATGGTGTGCCAACATCTGCCCAGCGTGGTTTCGGTCGTCGTTAAAACACTGCAACGTAATTAGTTGATTTTGTTCATATTGTTTCTAACCTAGACATAAGCAATCAAGTAAATGCCATCTTTATTGACTTCTCTAAGGCTTTTCACTCTGTGATTCATTCTGAAATACTGGTAAAATTAAACACTATATTCAATAATCCCTGTCTTGTTTCTTCGATAGCCACTGTTCTTCGTTATCGCTCACAGTTTGTTTCTTTTACCTCAGTGCAATCAACTCCTGTCCACGTTACGTCAGGCATTCCTCAGGGATACGTTGTAGGCCCTTTATTATTTCTAATATACTTAAATAATTTCCGTCGTAGCAACTCAACTAAAATAAGACTTTATGCAGACGACTGCGTATTATACGAATCTATTAACTCCATTGTTGACCACCACCTTCTTGCCCAATCTCTTATGTCTTTCTGCGCTTGGTGCAAAACGTGGCAAATGTACATCGACTGTAGTAAAACAGTCATGATGTCATTTTCCAATAAACAGAGCCCACTCTCGTTCGATTATTCTCTGGGTGGCATCCAACTTAAAAGAGTGTCTTAATATAAGTACTCAGGTGTCATTCTAACCTAACATCTTTCATGGTCTAAACACATTGCATATGTAAACGGAAAAGCCTTAAAAGAATTAGGTTATTTGCACCGCATTTTAGCTAAGGCACCCCGTGATACTAAAATGTTCTTATATAATACGCTAATTCGCCCTGTTATAGAATATGTATCTGTCGTTTGGTTCCCCTCCAAGCAACGTGACATAAGCTTGCTCAATAACGTTCAATGAAAATCTATCCGTTTCATTTGCCAAAATTACAGCCGCACTTTCTCAAGAACACAGGCTCAACAAACTTTGAACACTGAGCCATTACTTTCACGTTATCACATTCAAGCTTTAAAATTTTTATATTCAATTAATAACTACACCTCTGATCTTTCCGATCGTAATTGTATCACATTTGCTAACGCATGTTGCACCCGCAGCTCCCACGCCTTGAACATAACACATATTTATGCCCGTAATAACACATTCAAGTACAGTTTTTTTGCACGCACAGTAGAACTTTGGAATTCTTTACCCGGTAACATTCGTTCACTATCACTAAAAGATTTCATAGCTACTACTGATAAGCACTTCGCTAACATGTGAAGCGCTTCTTTTTGCTCAATCACCTTATTGTATTTATGTGTGGTTTTAATGTGTAACGTTCCCACTCCTGCTATAGCCCTATATTGGGCTGCAGTGTATGTAAATAAATAAATAAATAGCTTACTGAAGCAGGACTAACGTCTCGCCGAACAATCCCTATTCACCCCTATTTTCCGCCAGCGGATCCGATCATATATGCTCATAATTTTCGTTATCTCATCTCTGGGCATAACTGCCTGCAATCCTCGAATGCGTTGCCGCGGTAACAGCAACGAAGTCAACAGCGACGCGGACCTGCGGTAATTCGGCCTGCATATCGCATAGCTTTCCAAATTCCACCTGTCCAGCTTAACCTAAACTAGAGTAATAGCTCATGGCGTTTGTTCCGAAAGTATACGTATAGTGGTTGTGCAAGTGACCATTTTCAGCACTGGTGTACATTAAGCGGGGCACACGACAGCTCCTGCTGCGCTTATCCTGCATACACAGCAGCGGCGCCCACTAAACAAGAGGAAGAGGAAGAAAACGAAAGAATGCTCCAACTGCACCGGTCAATACTTTCGCTCCCAGTGTTCGGGTGTTGATTTCGTTCGGGCTGCAGGTCTCAGAGCCTGTTGCACATCGTTGCGAATCTCCGCACGTTTTCTCGTTGCACTGCGTGCGCCGCTTTCCTGCTCCTTTCGTTTCGGCGGCCCTTTTTTTCTGTTTTGGTCGATCTAGCTCCGCGGCAGGTTCAGCACACTACTGATCAATCATTGTCAGATTCCGCGCTCCACGCGAATGATGTATCGCCTTGTTCGGGCAATTCCACGTCCAATTCCCGCTTCCGCGAAATTCTGCAGCACCTGCAGCCTACTGGACGCGGCCTCGTTGTTCCATGTGATGACTGTCTTCGGGAAATATTGAAGAACCTCGCTTTTCTTTTCATGAAAGGCTCACAACGCTACGATGCGAGCCCTGAACTCGTTCAATGCGGAGCTGCTTATGTGTATCCTGTCTACATTCAAAATTAAATGGTGGAGCATACGTCTGGACCTGGACGATGTTCAAATCGACAAGGGGGCAAGCTCGACCTGATACCGTTAAAAAATATTATATATATATATATATATATATATATATATATATATATATATATATATAGATGCTTTTTCTATCTGTGCATTTACTGCAAGTAATATTTTTTTTTTACAATTTCTTACTTTATTTAGAAAAACGAATGCTTCTGGCCTCTTGCTTTTCTCCATCATTGCTGCCTGCATTGTTTTATTGACTCCATCGCTTACTGCAAGGCCACAACTTCCCATTTGTCGCCGTCGAATTATTCTGCCATCCATATTCTATGCAAAAATACTAGAATGAAAAACATGTAACGTATAGCTGATTAAATCAAGTAGGCTGGGTGATTGTTTGTCGCCACCCTGTTTCAAAGAGGATGCTAATAAATTATAACCACCATCATCACCAAGTAAAGGTCGAGTGCTGTGCGTAGAATCGTTGTGTGACACGTAATCAAGCTCAAAGAGAAGTATGCCACAGGCGACTATAAGTTAATAGTTGTTCGACACAATATAGAAACCATATTAAAAGAAATTAAATTATGGGGTTTTACGGGCTAAATCCACGATTTGATTATGAGACACGCCGCAGTGGAAGACGCAGTGGAATAATTTGGACCACCTGGGGTTCTTTAACGTGCACCGAAATCTAAGTACACGGGTGCTTTCGCATTGAACCCCTGTCGAAATGCGGCCGCCGTCGCCGGGCTTCGATCCCGCGACTCAACTACAAACCATATTCGTCTCAACAGGGTTCTATACAACAGTCATGCAAAATTTATTCCGCTAGTAGCAAGACGTGGAGGAGAGAACCAGAGCGAGGCTCTTATAGCTACATTTGGAGCTGTGCGTGTGTGCATGTGGCAAACTCCAGATGGAGCCAAGCTGGAGTTTTTTTTTTCAGCCTGTGAGCTTTGGCGCAACTGTACATAGCATGCAACCCACACTGCGCATCTTTTGACCTGAGCAAGATCAAGGTTTCTTTTCATGTACGATTAGAGACACTCTCCTGAACAAAGAGAGTGTTTCTGTATCCCGCCAGCATCGCTATGTCTTACTGTTACTGCCTGTTGTTCAGCAATACGAAAAGCAATCTGCATGCGCTTCGAAGTAAAATGGTGCCACGAGCTGTTTACAGATTACGATCAAAAGACCGGCGAATCAAAGCAGTGATACCTGTGAGGTGGAAGTCCTCACACACCAAAACCCGACACTTGAAGTGTCACATAGGACAAGAGAACCCCGGAATGCCGTTACTCTCATTCCTAAACGAAAACACCAAGAGAAACTCAAAACTTTGAAAAAAAAAAGTAAACGAGAAACGCTAACGTTGGCCTAGTACAGAGGAGTCGTTTGAGAAGTGAACGACTGCACAACCCTCGAAAGCTCAAACGTCCGGCTCGGAAAAGATATGGCGAGCGGAAACAGAAAGTAGCTTATATCAGCCGTCCCAAATCCGGGCAGACGCAAGAAAGACGGTCTAGACACCCAGGATCTAGCGCTCGGTTTCTCTTCGCTGGTGAACTCTGCTTCTCGTGGTAGCGCAATAGTTAGTGCGCACCGCAGTATAGCAGCGCGCACCGAAAACGAAATAGGGGCGCCGGCAGCTCTTTTTTACGACAGCCCAGTCGACAGCGCGCGCAAACACCCGAGCCCAACGCCTCTCCTGCGCGAGCGAGTCATGCGCGCCGCCGCCCGGTTAAGCAGAACTACATCGAAGCACAACACCCCTCCACCCCCCCATCCCCCCCGCACACACTTTCCCCATAACACAGGCCCTTCCCAAGAGCAACAATAACAACTGCAAAACATGAAGGCGAAGAAATAAAAGAGAAACGAGCAACAGACCGACGACTTGCTAGCTTTCGAACGTTGCGGCATCGAAAAGTGCTCGTAACACGATGGACAAAAGGCTCCGTCACGTTTTCAGAAGCACCGGCCAGAAAATAGGTTTTGCTTAGTCCTCTACCCTCTTCGCACCACAAGCTTCCCTCTCTCAGAAGTCGGCGGGTACTTCCAGTACTGCTTACTCCGACAGGACTCCTTGTTTCTCCGAACCCTTATGTGCCATCTCTTGTTTTTTTTCTGTTTATCTTTTTTTTTCGCGTCTATGGGTCGGCGTAAAACTAAACCCGGTCCGGCACAGCGGCCTGCAGGCGATAAGAGGTGACGATCGTGCGCGTTTTTACGGGCATTCTCACATTTTGTTTATTTGAGCACATTATTTCCTTTTCTTATGTTTCATGTGTTTTGGTTGTGTAATTGTATCTATAGCACGCCAGCAACATCCCAAAGCACGAAATATAGTGAACCACATAAAATGCGCTACGATGACAAAATGTTAAACGCGTGCTGATCACACACTTCAGCGGCTGAACAAAGACACGAGTTGAAGAGCCACGTTGAGGAATAAGTAAAGGACCGTCGGCCACGGAATTTCATACGATATTATTTAGTATTATTTACGCTTTTCTTGGGTTTTTCGTTCAACTGTACGCCTGGTACCGCTAAGTCACCACCCACATTTACGTATGAAAAAGAAAGAGATAAATGAATTACTGAACAAGATATTTCTAACACATCATCGCTTTTACGTAATCTTTCCTCCACAAACCAATAAACGTTCATTCACCTGTAGGGCAAATGGTATGCCGTCCCGTATAGGAAGCGTCACTGTCATCATGAATTGCTCTGGAAGGACACACACACACACGCACACGCACACACACGCACACGCACACACGCACGCACACGCACGCACGCACACACGCACGCACGCACGCACACACGCACGCACGCGCAAATAGTACAGAATTGCTTCGTACTCTACTAAAAGAACTGACTAGCCAGACAATACCTTGCGGTAGACGATACCTTACCGCGAGTCCTGCAAAGCTTTGTATTCTTTAAGTTTGTTCCACCTTGTTTGAAAGGGTTACGCCATCCCGCTCACAACATGCGGACGAGCAGAAGGGGTATAAGGATCCCCTCCAGCCAAACTCACGGAAAGAAATTCGCGACTGAAGCACAACACCGAGCCATTGTGCTGCGCTACCAAAATGTGGATCTCGTTGAGTTTTCGTTATATACAGGGAAGCATGTGCGTGATTTATTCACAAAGCGACCGGCTACTAGTGACTGTAATGGTATACAAATTGTTTCCATACCTGGAAGCCAATACAATGGCCGAAACCACTCCGCAACACGATATCGCAGCTCAGGATCCTGGTATCACATGTGCGCCGTCTGCATGCGCTGTCTGCAGGCCCACGCCTTTTAGATGCTGCCTGCAGATCCTCATGACTTTTACCCTTATACACAGTTCATGCGGACCCATGATTCGTTTCCGCAGCAGTGGTACGCATATTTATGGCGCATGTTTTCCTCTTTGTGTTCACAATGCTGCATTCCATTCTGATAACGTAATACAGAAACAGGGATTGTTTATATCGAAGCCTTCAGGTGTTGTTATTCCTGAGGCAACGTAATAAGCTTTAGCTGGGCCACGTAGCCACGTGTTAACGGTGGGGCCCAAGGGGGCCCGTAAACAGTGCCGTGTCTGGTGACTGCGCGTCTGGCGTTGTTTACGTCATTCCACTCAGCTGCGATAACGAATACATCGGCAAAACTTTAATGCTTTAATGAGAGGTCGTGCGATCACAGAGCTTACGTTGCAGGTGCAGGTGGCTAAGGTTACAGTATTGTTCAAGAAAGGTGATCGAAATGACATCAAGAATTATCGCCCTATCTCAGTGTTGCCAATATTTTCAAAGGGTTTAGAAAAGGTTATTCATGAGCGCCTTTCAATATTTTTTTTTCAGAAATATGACCTTTTAACCCCAGCTCAATTTGGATTTAGAAAGCATAGGTCTACGGAACTAGCCTTGATAGAACAAAAAGAGTTTATTTTATCACAGTTTTCAAGTAAGATGGTTGTACTGGGCCTGTACATTGACTTCACGAAAGCGTTTGACTGCATTGTTCATTCCATTTTACTCAAAAAACTTGAATTGTATGGAGTGCGTGGCCATTGCTGGAATCTTATAAAATTTTACCTTGGCTATCGGCGGCAGTATGTTCAAATAGGTGAGCACTGTTCCGACCAAAAAAACCGATTGCAAGAGGAGTGCCTCAAGGCAGCATTCTTGGATTTTTTATTTTTAATATTTATATAAATGATCTGGTTAATATATGCGCTGGGGCCAAATATATATTGTACGCCGACGATGCCAGCATATTTTTTTCCGCTACAGACTGTGAGCAAATCTACTATATAGCAAACTCCGCCCTTGTAAAACTTCTGGAATGGTCTGTAGCAAATCACTTAGAGGTTAACACCAACAAAACTAAGGCTGTGCTATTTAGACCGAAATCAAAGCAGGTAAATATGAACGTAAATCTTATCTATGGCACCAGAAAAATAGAAATAGTAAGTAGTATTAAAATCCTTGGGGTCACGTTCTCGCAAAATATGCTGTGGGATATTCATGTAGATTCTGTTTGCACTAAACTGTCAAGTGTCGTTGGTATTTTATCCAGATGTAGGTCTATATTACCTTTCAGCGTAAAAAAGCTGATATATTATTCTCTTTTTTACTCTCACCTCTCTTACTGCTTTTTGGTATGGGGATCTACCACAGTAACAAACTTAACAAAGGTGTACGTACTACAAAAAAAGATAATTAGGCTTATTCTTGATGTCCCCTACAATTCTCATACACATACTCTGTTCATTAAAGCAGATATAATGCCTGTCTGGAAATTGTTTAGCTATAGACTAATTGTTGCCTTTAAGTGCGAATTAAAAGAAAATCGAAATTTCTTTCGCAACCTATCCAAGCTAGAAATAAAGCCTACATCCTATACTATACGTAAGTCTGACTACTGGAAGGTGGTCACTCCCCGTGCTAACTATTCTATGGGTACACTATAGTATATTTTGCCTAAACTTCTTAATGATCTGAATAAATGTGGAATTGATTTAGGTCGCACTACAGTTCGCGAACTGCGCCACGTGATATGTCATGTTTTTGAAAAATTCTGATATTGATTCATTGTGATACATTAAATCGAATCAATTTTGCGTTTCTGTATGTTTGTATTCCTGTATGTTTCATGTATGCTCATGTACTGCCTTGTAGAGGGGACCGTGGGCTCTAGTCAAGCTGTTCAGCAGCTTTTACCCACGGCCCCTCCATCGTTTTGATGGAAATAAAGCTTATTATTATTATTATTATTAGATTGGATACGGCAGCCACGTTGCTGCGCCTGTTAACAGCTGCGAATGTTTCTCAAAATTCCGGCACACGGAGTTCACCGTCAAAATCCATCACAGCACTGAAAGAGAGGTGATTGAGGCCTTTCACATCAGAAAATAGGGCTTCAGTAAGCCATCACTGCCTTTACTATGCAAAGAAGTGTCGTTTTCGATAGGGCATTTGTCTGCGTTGTCAAGATATGCATATTTGTTAGGTCGCTGTTAGTACGCATGTTACACCGTTTCTGTTGTGCCACTGTGCGCACATATGCTACTTTTGATGGAAAAGTAGCACATATGCTACTTTTGATGGAATTTGTGGCATAAGACACTCGTCTTCCTGAAGGAATTTAGACGGGTGCATTGCTGGGCCAGTTGGTTCATGTTTAAAGCAAAAAAGAAAAAGAAACCAGTGAAAACCAAGACGCAGGACCAGGAGAACGCACGCACACAAACTCAGTGGCCGGCATGCCTTCTTCTCCATGGTCCTGCGTCTTAGTTTTCGCTTTTATTATTTTTTTTTGCTTTAAACCTGATGTAATCCGTTTGCGCTCGGCCTGTTTATGTGTGTCTCTTCGTCCCTGTCTTTCTTTTTTCATGCTTCAATAATTATACCAGCACAGTAAGCACACGGAAATATTGGGCCAGCCATTCTTTTGTTCTTTAGAGGAGCGCTGCAGGTGAGTATTATACATTTTCTATATTGACGATCTGTGAACGTTTCTGCAGCGCCACCACCGGACACCTGACGTCAATACAATAGATGGTTTGCATTTTGTCCTGCCAAGGCACGTCGACATGGGTAACCTCAAGTCTGTGCAGTCCACCTCTGTATCTTACGTCGAATATACGAGAACGGCACATCTCCCCATGCTAAAAGGGGAAGGGAAGACCTGGAAGGCAACATAGCAGGTCATGCAAGGAGGGGAGCTCCCACGCTACACGACGGACGTTCTGCCTGAATGTGACAAAGACTTGCTGCAGTGGGGTCACGTGCTCCTCAAATATTTGACAGCGGTCAACACCAAAGAGAGTATAAATATTTGCAGAACATGACGGCTGAAGAGCCGCTTAATCGGCTGTATCCTATGTTCATTCGTCGGGTGCCAACCAGAGACTACGAAGTTATGTCCGTGTTTATGGAGAAGTCCCGGCTTATTAAAATCGCGGTATGAAGCAAATATTCGAAGCGGGAACCAAACGACATCATTTAAGAAAAAAAAAGAGCTCCGTCGGCGATATTTCCTCCCCTTCGACTTGCACGACTAACTAATAAAGACAGTGCCGCTATTACGACCATACTCTTAAAATCACGTAGGTAGGAAACGGCTTGGTGTAGCAGAATTATCCTGCCGTCTTCTGATTGAATTATCTTATGCCTCCTAAATCTGCAAGCGTATCGCTGTATAAAATACTATATGTATAGTTGAGCTTGAATCTTCATTAATTTATGGCTGTCGTTACGTCACATTGCTGTATCTTTCACGAATCTGTTGGACATTTCACGTTTGTCTGGTGCATTAAAACAACTCTATTAACAAAAAGACGGACAACAATTTCACAATAAGAAAATTTAATTCATGTTTAATGCTGGCTTCACAAGTTTACTTGTCAATATATAATCAGCCAGACGCAATTAAATATACAGAGTGTCCCAACTATCATGCGCGAAGATATAAAAGCATGCAAATGCCACGTAACTAGACTGAACTAAACTAATGTTATTTGCGGTCGCTTGGAGATGCTCAGGTAATTTCTTGCTTGTGCCTAATTACATAATTAGTCTTAAATAACTTATCAACTTGTCAAATATTATAATCAGATGAAAAGTGTCAATGAGAAAATTGTAGAACAACACGAAAGTTTCCGATACAGATTTCTACTGATCAGTACGTGCTACACAATGGTGTGTGTGTGTGTTTCTTTTTTTTTTTTTTCGAGCGCGAGAGAAGGCTGCGAATACCCGGAAAAGTCTCGAGCCGCCAGTAGCGCGGCAATTTCGCGTGTATTCGCGGACTCCTTTCACGCTTGGAAAAACACTTTTACGTAGCACGTACTAGCGATTGCTCACACTCAGGCGGAATATATCTTCTAGGACTGAAAAACGGTAACTCGTAATTTGTCTATGCGTGGAATTTACGTTCCCGCCTACCGTGTCCTACAACCCAGCCCTCCTCCCAAACACATAATCACCATGCTATGGGTTCCAGCGCACTGTGGACGTCCCGGTAGTACAGCCGCCCACGAGCAAGCCCGAGCATTGAATCTAATTATGGGGTTTTACGTGCCAAAACCACTTTCTGATTATGAGGCACGCCGTAGTGGACGACTCCGAAAATTTCGACCACCTGGGGTTCTTTAACGTGCACCTAAACCTAAGCACACGGGTGTTCTCGCATTTCGCCCCGATCGACATGCGGCCGCCATGGCCGGGATTCGATCCCGCGACCTCGTGCTCAGCAGCCCAACACCATAGCCACCGAGCAATCACGGCGGGTTCCCGAGCATTCGTCAACCGGGCAGTGAACCGTCTACCTTCCTCTCGCAGCGCGTGGGAATATCCGCTCAGCTATCATGAAATTACTTTAAGGAGGGAAAGAGATAAGTAGAAGGCAGGGAGGCTAACCAGAATAACGTTCGGTTGGCTCCCCTACACCGGGGGAACGGGAAAGGGGGGAAAACAAAAATAACAGGGAGAGAGAGGAGGGAAGTAAAGAAGAAAATTGCGGTGAGTTCGCTGACGTGTGTGGCCTTACAGAAATTGCATTATTAGTCACAGATGGTCGCACAAGCCCGTCATCCTTAAGAAGCAAAAAAGCGCCTTCACCACTTTATGGGCCTATGGGCGATGGGGGCGGTGTTCCAGCAGCACCTGCACAGAAAGCGGCCGATTGTCCAGTTTTTGGAAAGCTTTGGCAAGTTCTTGACTCTCTGGGGTGTATCGTGGACAGTGGCACAGCAGGTGGTCGATGTTTTCTTCGGTGCCGCAGACCTCGCATTTTGCGCTATCAGTCACTCCAATTAATGTAGAGTATGCCTTTGTGAAGGCAACTCCTAACCAAAGGCGACAGAGAACCGTAGCTTCTCGTCGAGGAAGTCCGAGTGGAGGTCGGAGTTGCAGGGAGGGGTTTAGTCGATGCAGTCATGTAAGTCGTAAGTTTGGCGAGTTCCACTCGGTCAGTGTGAGACTGAGTGCCAGGTGTCGAAGCTGCCTCGCTGCGTCTGTCCTCGAAAGCGGAATTGGAACGCTGTGCTCTTCTTGATGTGCTGTACGAGCAGCGTTATCGGCGGAATCATTGACACTGATTCCACAATGGCCAGGTACCCATTGAAAAACAACTTCGTGATCTTTTTGTTGGACGTGATGGTAAAGTTTCGCGATTTCGTATGTGAATTGGTCATGGCATCCGTGTCGGAGAACTGACTGCGTGCACTGTAATGCCGGTTTTGAATCACAGACCACAGCCCATTTTCTAGGCCTTTCAGTATCAATGAATTCCAGTGCTCGACGCAAAGCCGTTAGTTCTGCCGCCGTTGAGGTCGTGACATGCGATGTCTTGAACCGCAGTGTCATTCCTCATATTGGTATAACCACGGCACCATCAGAATTAAATGCACGACGTAGTCGATCCATCGGTATAGATGTGCACGTTGTTGCTGTACTTTTCATGCAAAAGAAGTAAGCTCAGCTGTTTTATAGCAGGGGCCGGTAGATCTGTCTTCTGTAGTCCTCGAATCATTATATGTACTTGTGGACAGCTCTAAAACCACGGAGGAAACGCTGGCTTGGCCGCAGGTGCGTGCCCTGAAGTAAAGGACGCACGATGTGCACTGACAATACCGCTAAATGTCGAGCAGGGCCTTGCAGCAGTGAGGCTCGCCAAGTGGTGGAAAGGGGTCTTAGCATAATTCCTGAGATGCATACGCATTGTCTCAACGTTAATGTGCGTCGTGATTGGGTAATCCTGCGCAAAGGCATTGGTTCCACCCGTTGATGCACTGCGTGGTAAGCCAAGTGATATCTTAAGGGCTTAAGCTTGAATACTCTGAATCGTACGCAGGTTAGTCTTGCAGGTGTTGGATATTGCAGGCAGGCTGTATCGCAGGAATCCAACGAACAACGTCATGTACAGCTGTAGCATAGCGTGTATAGATACTCCCCAACTTTTTCCTGCAAGGAGCCTGAACAGGTGACAGATAGCAGTGAGCCGCTTTTTCACGTAATTGTCATGCGGAGTCCAAGGTAGGTCTCTGTCAATTACGCCTCCCAAGAACCTGTGACTTCTGCTGTATGGTATAAGTTGCCTGTTAATAGATACGCCGTAAGCAGACATTCGCTTCCTCTTGAATGCTACCATTGCGCACTTCCCGCATGAACTTTCAAGTCCTTGTTCACGAAGGTAGCAAGATGCCATTGTGGCTGCCTTCTGAAGCCAAGCGCGAAGCTGAAGTCGTGTCACACCTGATGTCCAAATGCAGATGTCGTCCGCATAGATGGAAAGTCGTACGGTGCTTGGCAGGTTGTCAACTAATCCACAGAGGGTGAGATTGAAAAGAGTTGGGCTTAGCACTCCGCCTTGAGGGACTCCTCGGCTACCGTAATGCTCGTATGTCGGGCCATTTTCTGTGTGCACGCAGAATGGTCTCCTCTGTAAGTAGCTGCACACCCACATATATATCTTACCACCAATTCCGACGGCTTCCGACGTGCTAAGGATGGCTTCGTGGGTGACATTATCATAAGCCCCTTTAACGTCTAGAAACAGAGCAGCAGATTGTCGATTACAGGCCTTTTGGTGTTGCACAAATGTTATCAAGTCAACAACGTTGTCTGTTGACGAACGGCCACGTCTGAATCCGGCCATAGCATCTGGGTAGATATCATAGTACTCTAAGTACCATTCCAGACGTGATAAAATTATTCTTTTCATTGTGTTTCCAACACAGCTGGCAAATGCGATAGGACGGTTTGAAGAAATGTCCAAAGGCGACTTGCCAGCTTCGAGAAGTGGAATGAGGCGAGTTGACTTCGATTCTTGCGGAACCGTACCCGTCTGCCAGGAGTCGTTGTACCGGAGCAAGAGTGCCTCCCGAGTTTGGTCTCATAGGTTACACAGGGTACGGTATGTAATGCCGTCAGGTCCTGGCGCTGAAGAACGCCTGCACAAAGCCAGTGCAGCTTCTAGTTCTTCCATAAAAAACGGGCATTCCATGCGGGGATCACGTGAGAACAGTGGGTCGTCGAGCGTTCCGTACCCCTTCCATCGAAATTCGCTTCGCCAGCAATCTTTCTGCAGAAAGATTCAGCGACGTCAATATCTCTACGTTGTAGATGGAGTGCCAGAGATTTAAACGGGTGGCACTGACCAAAGGTTGTGCGAAGGCCATGAACAGTCCTCCATATAAGCGACAGAGGTTTTCGCGGATCCAGGGACTCGCAAAAGGATACCCATTGTCGCGAAGCCAGCTTGTTCATGTGACGCTGTATTTTCTTTTGCGTTCGTCTGGCCAATCTCAAATCATAATTGGACTTCGTCCGTCTATCTCTTCGCTCCACACGACGGTGAATTGCTCGAAGTTTCGCTAGTTCAAAGTCGAAATCGGTGCGGGAAGAACTCTTTGAAAGCAGATGCGTGGTTGTTTGTATGGCATCCTTTATCGCGCCCTGTAGGTTATAAGAGGTGCCGTCACGACAACAGTCTTCCATTATTATATTGTATTTAGGCCAATCGGTGCACTGGACGGTTCTGGAGGACTTGGAGCTATTCAAACCTTCGATTTTCATATAGGTTGGGATGTGGTCGCTACCCCGCGTTTCCAAATCCGAAAACCAGTGCACTCTTCTTGAAAGCGAACGTGAAACGCAGGTAAGGTCCAAGCAGCTACTATACGCGGATCCGCGCAGATAAGTAGGGCTTCCATCATTTGACAGGCAAAATTCGAGTTTATAGGCAAAGGACACCAACGTTCTGCCTCTAGAGTTCACTTTGGAGCTTCCCCATAGGTAATGGTGGGCGTTAAAGTCACCAGTGAGCACCCACGGCTGTGGAGTCGATGTCGAAATTCCCCGTAAGCGCTCACAATCTAGACAGCTTGTTGGAAATAAATAGGCTCCAAGAATTGTGAATGTGAGCGTTTTCTTCTTCACTGTTAAGCAAACGTATTGATTCGCTTCGTCAGGAGGCACTGGGTGATGTACATAAGTCAAGTCACGGCGTATAAACACAACAACCTTGCTGCACTCTCCGCGGGTAGAGGACATAAAGCACTCATACCCGGACAGTGTGATGGGAGCTGACAGGTTGGGCGATAACGGGGAATCACAATAATGGGGAATTGGGGCGTAAAGACAAACTGTCTAAAGTCGGACATGCGTGACTTAAGCCCTCTGGCGTTCCACTGGAAGACAGATGCATTCTTGACCTCCTCTTGAAACGACGGCAATTCTCGGGCCGTGATTTTACACTAGAGCCGCAAGCACCGGACTCAAGGTGTCCAGCACCTGCAGTGCGCTCTGTGCCGACGGGGTTTTCATGCTGCTCAGTAGAATGCGCATGGCGTCCATAAGTGACTTCAGCGTCACTATGACTTGGCGATCCACAGTCGTCGTCGCATCCGCGGTTCGTGATGTCATTGAGGGCGGCGCGATTTGATGCGACTCCGATGCAGGTTGTGCTCGTGGAAGTGTAGGCCACTCTTCAGGAGGTGCGAATCCTGTCCCTTTCTTCATTTTCGCGGTGTCTGTCTTTGTGGAAGTCGGCGTTGATACGATAGCCGCTTTGCCGGAAGATGGTGTATATGTTTCAGTAGATGTAACTCTTCGTGATGCTCTTCGGTGGCGTTGTCGTCGTCGCCGGAGAGTAGCGGTAGCCTCTCTCTGTGTTGAATGGTCCCGTACCATATGTTTCAGTACTGCTCGCTCGTTCCTCACCCGTGGGCAATCATTGGATGAGGCCTCATGAGTACTATGGCAGTTAAGGCACTTTAATACAGTTGCGCGGCAGGCATCCACTGAATGAGATTCAGCGCACCGTGGGCACACGAAGTTATTCCTACAGACACCTTTTACGTGTCCAATCTTGCAGCATTTGTAGCATTGCAGGGGCTTCTCTACGTATGGGCGGGCTGGATGGCGGTCGTGGCCAACTTTGACGTGTGAGGGAAGGCTGTCTCCCTCAAACCACACCATCAGGCAACGAGTATTGCCAAGTCTTGTGATGTGCGTGATAAGAGTGCCTTCTGTAGTTGGCTTTATTAATATCGGTAAGTCGTCGGTTGGTATAAAAATATCGACATCATAAATGACGCCGACAGTGGCATTGCAGTCTGCAGGTATCATGGATCGCACTTGTACTTTGTCGATTTCCGTTACGTGCCGCAGGCTTTACAGTACACTACGGTGTAGAACATCTACTGCAAGGACATTCTTCCGTGTGTTTATTCTCACGTTCTTTATCTCGTTTGGCGCGATTCCCTCAAGAAACGCAGAAAGGACTTGCCTGTTTAGGAGTAGCAGATTGGACACTGGGTCCACAGGCATGAAGAGCATAGTGTACGGCCCGCGCTGTGGTTTTGTTTTCACGGTGGAGACACTTGGCGACGATGACCTCCGTAGCAGTCTTCCTTTAGTGGTTCGGCTCATGACAAGTGTGAAATCGTCGTCCGACGAGTCGACGCTGTCCGAGTACAGCTCGGTTGCCTCGCTGTCCGTGTCACTTGACGCATTTCCACGTTTCCCGGACGCGACCCCACGTGATGGCTTGACTCCAGGAAGGTCTTCAAGGGCTTCTTCATTCATTGCCGCAACAAGGGAGCGGCAGCTCCCAGAGTTTGCAAAGAAACAAAGCGAGACAAAAGTACAAGCGTTCTATGATAGAAACACTTCGTCGTCGTCTCAAAATTACTTTAAACTACCGCAGTTCCCGTATGGGCTACCCTCCACCTCAAAAATCTCTGTCCCCGACTGAGCAAGTCGTTTGGCGCCGACTCCATGGAAACGAGCACTTTGATTTATCATTTCATCCATTCTCTCGCTCATCAGGGTGACGCCTTACGCCACTGCCGTCCCTGCTCGAGAGCACGAGCCGACTTTAATCATGTGTACCGCTATTGCCCAAACAAAGGTACTCCCCCCTGTGAGGGGGCTGAGCGACAGTAGTGTTAGCAGGCTGCTCTGTGCAGTGTTATTTTTGTGGCCTGGGGTTTCCTTGACGGGAGGCCAGAGCTATGGTGCGGCGAACGTGGAGGCAGCGTTCATTCTCGCATGGTGCCTGCTTTGGGCAACCAACGACTGCGTGCACGTCTCGGGTTGGCTCGCGGCCGCGCGGCGTCTATGTCCGAAGCGGCCACCGGCTCACGGACTGCTCATTCGGCCCCTCCCCGTGCCGGCAGCAATGCACTCCCGCCTGTGTTCGGCGGCGCCAGCATCACGGACGAATCCCGTTGTGTTTGGCACGATTTCTAAAGGAGGCCTGTGTTTCGACCCCGTGCCTAGCAGTTGGTTCCTTTTGGCCTGTGGCGGGCCACAAAACTTGCCCGGCGTACCACCTGATCGACCACCAGATCGGCCTGACGCCGCAGCGTGGTTTCAGGAAGCGCCGGCCGCCAAGGCTGGCGTTGGGATCACGGAGGCTGTCCGAACCCTCTCTCCGTCGATCTAGTTTCGTCCTTAGGGACTGTCTGGGGAATCTGGGGCCTGAGGGGCGTTATTTAAGCAGCTTGCAGCTGCTCTGTTTCTCTCTCCTTACAACCACCACAATATGTACACATTGGATAAAGAATTCTTCGCCGAGAAAGCTCTCCTCGTCTCTGACTCCACGTGAATTGGGATCCAGGCCTCCTGCTGACCCCGCATACCTCGGCACACGCAACAGCAGCTGACGGCCGGAAGACCAACTCCAGATTGTATGCTGGGCCATAGGGGTCGCCGAAGTACAAGGACTTTCGACCACCTAGAGCGGCCTGAGGGCCCACCATCTTCTTCTTCCCCTGACCCCCATCCCCCGCCCTCCTCTCACCTGACCCCGTCGTTGGTGTAAATAAATTTGTTTCCTCCTCTTCCTTGAGCAACAGAAAGCTGTATCGAGAGTTTTTCATGCAGCTCTGCAATTTTGCCATTTAGATTTTTTATCCAAATATAATAGTTGAGAAATAGATTAATTGATTAAACCTATTTATTTAATTAAGTGGAAAGCAAGAAATAATTTCAGTGTCTCCAAGACGGCAACCAGCGTTACCTTGGTTCTCTCCAGCTAAGTGGCATTTGCATAATTTTTAAATCTTGGTGCATGATAGTTGGCACACCCTGTACAAAATCATATTAAACATGCAAGAATGAAGAGGAACGCAAGAAGTGTTTGTTAATTAGTACATTTAATCGTATATCAGTAAAAACAGTTTGTTTTGAGCGCTTGATGCTTGAGTCCCTCCTAAAAATATTCGTGGCTACGCACCTGTGCTCACAAGATTGCTTTGAAAACACCGCGCTATTTCTGTATCTTAAGTCACACGGAGTTGTCGTACAAAAAGCGGAAGTTTACTACTCGAAAAAAAAAAAAAAAGGCTGGACATCAGGAATCGATGCGTCACGAGAGTTAGGTACAATTTGTGGATGCAGTGAAGGCTGTGTGTCTATTAGGCCAATCTGCTTCGCTGATTTATTGCCGAGAATTCCGATAAAGAAAGAAAGCTGTTGGCATTAGCGTCCTTCAATCTAACTAGAAGCAAAAAAGAAACAAATCTTTATCTTACATGATCCCTAAAGACCGCGGCGTAAAGTAGAAACGTTCTACCGAAGTCATGAAGGATTCTTGTCTAATATTAAGCGACAATAGTACAAAATCTAGTAGATTTGAATATTGACTGCCAAACTGCAAGAAAATCAATATAGTAGTAGATAAAGTTTATTTCTCTGAAACCTGCGCTACACATCAAATCCGTCACGATTAAAAATCAGCTGAAGACCGTGTTCTGAGTAATGCTAACAAATCACAATACCAAGGCTACATTTAAACGTGCAGCTCCAGAAGGCAAATTTTCCGTTCTTTTGCTTGTTTCTTATACTAAAGCATAAAAGTGCATGCATTCCATCTCGCCATAACATTTAGGCACAAAGCTGTGCTGCACAATTAGAAAACCGCACTGCATTGCTCCATGTAAATTAATGTAAAATAAAGGCATGCGCTAATAATACGGTAAGGTAACAGACAAACAGGGTCACATTAGCCGCACAAATGCAGAACCAGACGAAGTAAGCATTCAAAATTGCTGCAACGTCAATAGTATCGAGGAGAGTGGTAACCGAGACGGCAAGATGACACCAAAATTAAAAATAAAATATCCTGTTGATGACTGCGAGCGCAGCAAAAGGAATAATTAATATGCGAAGAACTTAGTTGGCATAGCAATGACGCTAGTCATTGCAGCAAGACTCAGAGGAGGTTCGCAACAGTACGGTGCAAACATGTTCTCATGCGTACATTAATTCGGTAACGAGGTCCACGTGGGTGACCCGTTTCATTTTGCTTCTTTTGAGTCCTACTAATGACCGGAATTCCATGGCTGCTTGTAAAGCGCGCTGCTAAGTGTCGAATTATGCGCAGTGGTGCACGCGCGTGCACATTAATGTAAATGTGTTTGTCATATTAGGGTAGAGAAGATAAGAACGCTCTTGAAACCCGAGCTGCGGTGATCCACCAATCATGGGTGAAATATTGTTGTCAAGAATCTTACCACAAAACGTCCGCTGTGGGAAAAAACGGAAAGTCGCATGGCGGCCGACATTCTGCTGATGTCCGAAGTCACGTCGCCGTTACAGTAACGGTAAACTTACCTCTAACTCTGGGGCCAGCCTCTTGCCAGCATTCGTATACACATGCGCACATGCGCACGTGCACCTTCAGGCGCCGTCAACTGTGCAAGATCGTGTAGCCACCTACCTGGAGGGACTTTTTCTGTTCCTACTACCCTGCTCTATGCTTTACGATTGTTTTTCTGTAATCTTTCAGATCTGCCATCTGGTTATTTGCTTCCCCTTCCCTTCCGTTCCTCCCATCTCCCGTGTCTTTTGTTTCTGACTCCTCCTTCCTGAAGTGCTGGCAGGCATAGTGCTCCTCCGGTGAAAGCGGTTGGCCTGATTCCTTTTTTTTTTTCCTTCTTTCTTTAATCCTTGAAACCGAAATAAACAGAGGACTTGTTGTCGCCGATTGCTGATGACGCCTACTCCTTTTCACTTGGTTAATAACATACAAAAGGAAATTATCAAATAATAATAATAATAATAATAATAATTCATGTTATCCCTGCAAAAAAAAGCGCATGAACTCAGTTCGCAGCCGCTTGCTTCCAATTGCCCATACAAATGGTCACCACTCCGTAACTTTCCAAGATTTCTATTAGTAATAGTCCGGAGGAAAACAAAACTGAAAGGAGGAGTCACGCTACATTGAGCACCTGCTGGAAGCTTGGTAAACTAGAAGTGCATGACCTGCAATCGAGGCCTCGGTTCTCTTGTAAGTGCACACGGCTTGAATATGCAAGAGGTACGAAGTAAACTACGAACCTATTTTTTAACCGCCGCCATATGCGCCTTAAGAACATCATATCATGAGAAGCCAACAAACAGATACACCAAGTACAGCATACGGGAAATTACATGCACTTATTAAATGAATTAAACAAGTTATAAATTATAGGAAATGAAAGCGGATGAAAAAACAACTTGCAGTAGGTGGGGCACAAACCGACGTCTTCGAGTTGCTAGTGCAATGCTCTTACGAATCGTGCTACGGCGGCGCCGTTTTCCCATCCACTTCCAGGGGTATTTATGTTTGTCTACTAGAACTGAACCTGAGTATGTTAGCGAGCGCCACATGGATGTGGCGCTGGCTAACATTCCCAGATTTAGTTTATCATTACTTTAATACCATAATTAAGTGCATGTGATTTCCCCTATGCTGGCCTTGGTGTCTTTGTTTGTTGGCTTCTTATGATATGACTAATAAAAATGGGGCCTTCGGTTTCATTTTTTTCTCGTTAAACACGTCAAAACTTTCAAACGACGTTTTCATCGGCACCCTCACACAACCTGTCGTGTACACGTGCTGAATGACGATCGGAGGCCAGAAAATCGGTAAAGACCGTCCACCTAAAATTCGAAAGGATGAAAAAAAAAAGAAATAGGGCAACAAGAGCGTTGATTCTTGAAACACGCTTAATTGCTTCTTGGTTGCTCGAAAATTGTCTCTTGTACAGAGGGCGCCGTCGTCAATAGGGTGGAAGAACAGTGCACTGCCTAAGAGGAACGAGACTCGAGAGGCCGAGAGCACATTAGTTTCCTGTCCTCGTTATGAGGGAAATCTTCAAGAACGACGAAATTAAAGATGAAGTGTGCCCCTTTTGACAGCAAAAACAGTGCGCCGAGGGACGTTAAATGAATCCCGGGAACGAAGATGGTGGAAGTAGCACAGGGCCGAGACGCAGGATAGAGTGCTTCTCGCGGGGGTCAACACGAACGTACTTATAAAGAAAGGACACGCTCCTTTCCGTCAAAGATGGCGCACAGAAAAGTGCTTCCAACAGTCCAAGGCAAAAAAAGAAAGAAAGGTCCTTCGGGCGCTTCTATTGTCTCCCTCCTTTGCCGCCGAGTGATTCGAACAAAAGAAAATAAATAATCTCGTTATGGCAACAAAGAAATTTTTCTTCTAATTTAATCAGGCGCCCCATTTCTACTTTCGCTCCCCCCCCCCCCCCCCACCCCGCCCCCTCTGTGCTACGCACTCTCGCGATCGCTTCTACAACATCGCAGTTTTTGTCTCATTGCGTTTCGGCTTCATAATTTCTTAGGGTACACCGCCTGTTCCCCATACTGCCCGCGGGCAAAGCGAAAGTCGTAAAAAAGGATTCCCTTCGTCCTCGTGCTGCCGATCTCAGTGGGCACAAAGAATGTGTAGTCGCGCTCTAGTTACGAAAGGAGTGGTCGCGAGAAGCGGTCGCTGAAATGGCAGGGGGACATTCGATAAGGAAGCCAAAACAATTGTAAAGCCTCGGCACAGGACGGCGTTATCAGCATTTTAATCGCCATGCTGAACAATAACACACGCCGACGCATAGCGGCTGCATGGCTGACTTCTTGCACTGGGCTGAAGCCATACTTATGCGTAACACTAACCAAATAGTCACTCACAGATCCACAATGTATGTTTCCCTAACAAAGTCTGAGACTGATCGACATGGCTATTCGTTCCATGTTTGCGTCGCCGTGTTTGGGCTTCTGAAAATCACCGAGTGAGCGACACCACTTTTTACTCTCGTTTTGTCTGATAGTGCCCCAGAGACCGTGAGAAAAGTACCTATTGTGTGGTTGATCCAGCTAGGCTGTGTCGAAAAACTTTGTGATACCGATGCTCTCCTTTTGTTTCATTCCTTTACTTATTTTTTCAGCTTATCCTGGAATACCACCCATTCAGTGACACAAACGTGAAATGTTTGTCCGCTTTTGTTGTGTCAATGCGTTTATGTACTTGATCGTTACAAAGTCAGAGACTCAAATACCGCTCCGTTTCTCTCAGACGAGGTTAAAGCCTCATCAACAGAAATATTGGCTATGCCTTTGTTAATTAGTGTCTGTTTGTGCAAGGCACTCCACCGCGAACGTTGTGTGCGTATCTACATTTATGCCAACTTTCTACAAGTATTGGATTCACCTACGGATTCAGAGTAGCGTTCATTGCCTACAAATTCCACTTGAAATAACCTTATGAGGCCAGCAGTACTTTTCTTAGTCAAATATTATTCCGCACGTTGACTGATTAAAGCTGAAAATTATTACTGTTTTCTACTGGAATTGGGCAGCTTGTTTGAACGCAGTTCATTACGCACGGCGGTGATCACTGCCATTGTCTCTTTTCATAACCAAGAGCGATTCGGCATCGACAAATAGTTTGTCTTTCTTTGAAGGAAGGTCACGGTATGCATTGTACAACATGCCGCTTGCAGGATATGAAAGGTCAGTGTTGCCGAGCCCCGCTTTTCTTTTTTCTATCTTCTTTTTTCTGTGTGTGTTGTTGGTAGGTGTAACAGCGTTTAAGTTCATAGGAAACTGGTTCTGCAGAAAGCATCACACCGGCCAATAACTTCATTTTTCATTTCCATGGCCATGTGATACAAACCTTAAGGTACGATCATTGCGTGGCACGCCAGTGGGAGAGTCGTGCTTATCTTAGAGGTATTCGTAATAGACAGTAGTTACTCCTTGAAATAACAGTTACGGGCAAATAGGGAAGCTAGAGGCCTCAGAAACAAGCGACTGTCTCCTTGAAGTCTCGGTGCGGTAAGTCATTCGGTTACCCAGAGTTGTCTCGAAACAAGTAGTTTCTTGTTTCTTTGCTTGTTATTTTCTTTCTTTTGGGGGGTGGGAGCGGGAGGGGAGGAGGGAGCGACCATGTTCGAAAGAGTTGGTGTAATTACACGTGATCTGATGCGACTTATCAGTTACGCGTGTGCGTGAGCAGTGAACTGCTTTTACGGGTCTTCAGAAATTAATGTATACGCGCATCTGTCCACCTATTATCTGCTTGACGGCCGTTCGCGTAATTTGCGGCGTCTGAAGATTTGTGGAGTTGTCACACAATGGGGGTCCCCATAGAAAGTTTCCCTAGGCATGAATGTTTATACTTATTCGCCGTCTACCTTCTTCAGATGTACTTCATTACCTGTAACATTCCCAAATCAGTAGAAATGCAGGCGCTCGTTGTGATGGGCTCTTGACTGATAAGGTTTTGAGTCCCAAATGTGTCCGCGGTATATTAGCGATGTTGCAGTGAAATACGATGTATTAACTTTCACGACTTGGTTCACCATTACCTTCACTGGAACATCAACACACAGGCGTTCTTACATTCCACCGCCAACAGAATAAGGCCACCTTAGTACACAAGTAAACACAATACCATGATTGATCTCGGCAGCAGATGGGCGTGAACATTGACCAATCTCGGCGGTTAGATTAACATTTAAGAATAAGACTTTGAAGTATTCCATGCCGCACCGCGAGGTCGAGAAAAACTTCAGGCTTCCGTGTTCGGATATATTGAGGCCGTCTACCGGATTCTTCTCACGTAAACTGCAACGAGTCCCGCGTCTTCCGGCAACAAAAAGAGTAGCCATTCTCAGCAGATTGTGTTTCTCGACTTTTGCCTTTGGAACTTTGGCAGACGACAAGGGCTGCCGACATTTCCAATTTTCTTCAAATGAAGCGAAGGTACCAGAAAGGGGCATTCCATGATTGAACAAATAAAAATGTCCCCTGTCGTATAACCTTAGTGTGCCTCGAAAACAGGCGAGCGTCTCACGTTGCCATTTCGACGCAGCCACAGCTTACATGGAGCGCGTGCCAGACAACTCTTGCTTTCTTTTAATAAAGAAACAAGAGTCGCGCCGCAGATATTGAAATCTTCACACTGCGGATATGGTTCTGTGTTTGTGTTTACTTTTTGCAAACAGACAAGATGGCTGTCCAACGACTGTGACCAGAAAGAGAAACGCAATTCTTCAAAGTGTGGTATCGCGTCGTCGTTTTGCTGGTCAAACCAAACCCCCACCACACCGCCTTTCATTTTCCTTTCCTTCTCTTTCTCGTTGAACGCTTTTCCAGTTTTTACATTCATCCGCAACGTCGTTGTAAAAGAGAGCGCACACGGATTGCAGGCAGCACGTCCGTACACTCAGACGCGCAGACAAGCAGGCACGCACACGCACGCACGAAGACACGGTCTCACGTGCGCGCGCACACACACACACACACACACACACACACACACACACACACACACACACACACACACACACACACACACACACACACACACACACACACACACAGCAGGGAAAAGGCTGAAAGCGCCGTCTCGCGGACAGTCACTGCCAAGCGAGCGCCGGGAGACAAAATAGCAACAGCAGCTTGCTTTTGCGTCCTATACTCTGTGACACTCTCCCTCCATCGCACCAGCACCAATATCATCAGGCCACTTGGCGTTCCTTTAACGGGGCGCCTGGAAGAAAATAAATGGCGGGCCAGAAAGAAATATCATGTGCGTCATCGAAGGCGAGCGAACAAATAGGAACAGGCACCGGCACCTCTAGCGAGAAAAGCAAACGAGGGGCAGGCGGGCGACATTGAAGGGAAGAATTACGCCCAGAGAGCGGCAGTGGGGTTAGCGGCGATCGGGAAGAAAGGGTGAACGAGGAATCCTGCGGGAAATAGGAGAGAAGGAGGCAGCTGGCCGCGGAAGGGTGCCGCTACGAGTTGAGGAGAGGTGCGACGGTAGCAGAGCGTCGTTTTGTAGCACAAGACGTATATTTTACGTTCGCTCTAAACTTGGCCCTTTTCATTTTCGCAGGGCCTCCACGCACGCTGTCTCTCTCTCTCTCACTCTTCCTTCGCGTTTGTGCCGCGCGGCGCTGTAAGCGTAGGAAGCCGTTGGGCCCAATCAAGTGAGCCTCCTTTCTCCTCGCACTCCTCCCCTATACTGCTCGCTTGCTCGGCTAGATTGATGCGACACCTTGCGGCGCGCTCGCGAAAGACGTTTCTCTAAATCGAACAGGCCACTGGTCGCCCCAAGGCTTCCACAAGGCTGCCAGGCCGGATGGCTGGGTTGTGCGTCGGCCGATGATCAAAACAAAGAAAAGAAGTATAACGAAACAGAAAATAAAACGAAAAAGAAAATTGGGGAAGGAAAGAGCAAAGGGATAGGTTAGACGCGCTGGAGTCTCTGCACTTGGGATAGAGGAGCGAGCTCCGGCGCTTTTGCCTGCCTGCGTTGCTGCCTGCAGCAAAAGTGAAGAATTCTATTACAGCACAAACGAAGTACGACGCGTGGAAGGCCCAAAGTGGCGAAAGTGTAATACGCGGTGAGGTTGCTTGCTCGCCTGGCTGCTTGCTCCTGTAAAAGTAAATAGCGAGTTAACACGAAAAAAAAAGGCCCGAAGAGACAAGAAAAGTTAAAGGTGGCGCCGACACGCTTCTGTTTTGTTGTTAGAGTTTCAAACTTTTCAGTGGGCCTCGAAAACAGCGCCTTGAGCGAAGAGCTCGTCTCAAAGTGGGCGCGCCACTGATATAATACCGGAACCGGTAATACTGCGAGTTGTGAATGTCATCCGATATCTCCGGCGAGTGAAGAAAAAAAAAACTTTAGTTGCTTGGCAGAGGTAAATCAACCGCGGATCAAAGAAGTGAAGCCTTTTTCTGCAAATGGCGTATATACGCGATAAGGTTATATCACCGGCTTGCATCAATGGTCGGTGATAAATATTGCGAAAGCAAACGCAAAGAAAGTATGTGCATGAACAAATATTTATGCCCGTGACTTTCTCAACACACTGACCTTCGACGGATGACAGTTGCTCCAATCCTTGCCTATACGCTGGAAAGTCTTGCAACAAAGTGGTCTGAAAGTTATGAATCTGAGGGTAGCATGGACAACTACATGCCTAGTGAATAGTTCCAACGTTCTTCAAGCTGTGATGGGGTGCTTCTTGTCACTGCTATTATTCTAGCACGTTTATTTCTAAGAAAGCTCGTGAGTCCCATTACAGGATTGCGTGAAGGCTCAGTAATAAAAACTATTAAATGTTATCGGTTGCATGATAACGTAAATTCTCGATGGCATTTTTCAACTGACGATTATCTGTTATCAGCGTGACATGGACGACGGGAAGGTTGGTCCAGTAGTGCGTTATAGGTAAAAAAAGAAAAAGATTTCGTCTTCAAGGTGGTGGCTTAAGCGGCAACTCGGTAAATAGCAAGATGATAAATGGCAAGTTGGTAAATAGCATGATCTCACAAATTCATTGCTACGTGGCCAGAAATGGAAGAATCTATGACAAATGCAAAGATAGAGCCTATTTCTTTCATCTTTCCGTGAGTCTCCAATTTAGTTCCCTCAGAAAAAAGCAACACACTATGATCTTTTTACTGGTGCATCATCATTTCGATATTTGGCGCAACTTTCCTCGCGCTACGACTGCAACAATTTGAATAGCTATTTCGCGCCTTTAGAGACCGCCCCTCGTGCACTATCTTCTTTGCAGTTCTATTACAACCGTGCGTGTTCTGCCATCTAATTCCGACAGTCATTTTGCATTTTGGAGTGCAGCTCTTAGGCACACGTTCCTGCGTTGAGCATCGGCGTTATAGCCCGGCGGCGTAACCGAGCGAACAAGCACAGCAAAAGATGAAAGCGAACGCGTAGCCCCGCGGGAAAGAAGAGCGCGCGAGGAGAAAAGTGGAGGAGGACGCTACAGGGAAAAAATGAGGAGCAGAAGGAGCGAAGGGGAGACGGCCTGCGCATGCGCTGAGTTGCCGGTGGCCACCGCAACCGCGTGGGTTACCTCATCTGCGCTTCCGGGTGGGGTAGGAGGGAGGGGGGCAGGGTAGCGTTGGGCAGGGAGTGCCATGCTCGTCTGCAGCGTCGCCAGTCTGCGGTACCAGTGTGTGTGACAGGGATCGCTGCTCCTTCAAGGGGCGATGGCGAGCGGCTACGAGTAAGGCTCGATGTGACGCTTCCTTTGGGGGTTGTCGCCACTGACATTGGTGGCGCGACTTCCCCGCCGCGACGAAGGGCCGCTCTCGTCGTAGGTGGATTGAACGCGTGAGAAGAGCGTAGTGTCGTGCAAGACGGGCAACGATTGCTACGATATGGCACCAGAGTAGCGGGCGTCGTCTGTATAGAAACAAAGCGTGCTACTTACAGCGTTCTCTTCGTAACATAAACTGTGTACTTATAAAACCATAATACAAAATATTGACATGGGAAACGAAAACACGTACAACGTCGCACTCAAATTTCGCATTAGGAAGTATCGTATTCGTCGGCGAATTTTTTTTATTATTGTGCATTTTCCACGCAGGGAAGTTTCAGAGTTGATGCGGTATAGAGTACTTGTCGTGCCATCATAATCATTTGTCTTTCCATGAGGGAAAAAAAAGCAAGGCACTCTAATGACTTAGTCATTCGGTAAAACGTCGAGAATGAGGTAGCAATAAGCCTCTCCGTAACATCATTAGCGTACTTGTCACGGAGGCACGACTCTGTCCCAGAAAAAGAAAACAGCCCTGTAGACAAAGACCCAAGATGAAAGACGACACACATGAGCTTTGCCTCGGCGAGCAAGAAAACGAAAGGCGAAGGAGTGGCAAAAAGAAGCCAACCACTATAGTCAACAATTAACTGTATCCTTTTCTTGTTCGCAGATGGCACTACTTGTGTGGTAGCTTCACTTCTTTACGACCGACTTCCCTTTGCTGCGAGTTGTTCTGGCGGGATTTGCTCTGTCCCATACCCTTTCTTTCCTGTGGTTACCCTTCTCTGCGTTTGCCTCGTTAATTTGGCTGTGTGCCGCTAGCTTTTGTCTCGGCCAGCGTAAACAACCCTTCTGGAGGAACTAAACCTTTCTGGGAACGCATTGCTGGCGCACGCAATCACGACTAGGGCCTTCAGTAAACAGACAGGCCCAGGTAATGTGCCGCACAAACACTATAATTTGAGGCAGACATCTACTTCCGTTGCACAGTTCCGCCTAACCTCCCTGTCTGGATATGGATGGTTTACAGTGTGATCAGACAAGTTTTTCAATCACTGAGCTTTCCTGTACGTGAGCTATACACGGCTCAAGAGAGGGCAGGCACTGTAGTGGTAAGTACACACGCGGGGAAGAAAATGACAAAGCAAGACAGTGCACCTTGGGGTGTTGCGGCGCCCACGAGGGCTGACACGGCAACACCAAGCTGGGTGCTCACAAACGCAATCACGTGTCGAGAAGCTGGCCACACAGAGGCGTCGGTTCCTTGGCCGTGGCGCAGAAACAACTGAGCTTTACGCGGGCACACGCCTACCCCCCTGTCCTCGGGACCGTCAGTACTACCGTGGTCCTCCACGTCTTCAATGACGTCCACTACAAGACTGCTGCAGTCACCTAACGAAACGTCGGCTGCACGTTAGCTTTTCAATTCTCGCCCTTCCGCCGCGTGAAACGTTCTGTGGGTAACTGTCGCATGCTGTTTTAACTATGACCACGCATGTATAGTCAGTGTTCGTTGTTATAACAGTGTACGATGTGTGTGTTTCTTATTTTATAGTTTAGGATCACTTGTTGCAATGAATGTACTGCAGCCTATAGTTTCTTGCTGGAGTGGTCAGGAAACCGACCAAACAATATTCCATCACATACACTTACGTCACTATCATTTGTGCACCACGAATCTGGGATAATCCATTAAGAAATGGCCGTTCGTTTCGTTTTCAAAATTAGCCCAGTATGATACCTGTGAGACAGGCACTTCGGAATTATTTTGCAGTGGCTACCTGGCCATTGCGCGGTCAGTGGAAATTATGACGCAGACAAAGCTGCCCGAGAGTCACATCAAGAACAACACAGCGTTAGCATTACTCTTTCCAGGACAGACACTGCAAGGCAGCTTCGTCACCTGGCATGCAAGCTCTCTTTACCAGAGTGGAGCACCTCAAATATAAGGTGCACCAGGTTGCACGAACTGAACCCTTCGCTCCAACTCCGCCCTTCACCCGGGCTTCACCGGCGTGAGGCATTGCTTCTATACCGATTGCGGTCGGGAGTGGCTTTCACGAAGGCGTACATTACTTTGATTGGAATGCCAGACAGTGCTGCGTGCGACGTCTGTGGCAGCGAAAAATAAAACGAACATTTGTGGTGCCACTGCGATTGATTTCAGTCGGAAAGACAAACATTATCTATCGCATTGTGACGACTTGGCGATCGGCCGTTGTCCGCGCAGTTGCTACTTGAAGACCGTCCCCATCACTTGTCGGAAAACAAAGCTGTCAAGGCACTTTTGCCTTTCTTTAGGGTGACTGGCCTATGTGAACGCCTTCGACTTGCTAAGGCCCTACGCATGCGTGCGCGAGCTTACCGTGTCTTTAGTCCCCTGTCCCCCCTCTATCTATCAAATCTTTCCCTTCCCACTTTCCCGTCCCCCAGAGTAGGGTAGCCAACCAGACGCATTTCAGGTTAACATCCCTGCCTTCTCTTTTTTCTTTCCTCCTCCTCTTCGGCCGACAGCTGCTGAACGCTGTCGCATGCTTCTTGCATATGACCGAGAAAAAAGCACATGATTAAAATGCGATCGATTTGATTTTACACTGCTACTCTGTCCCTTTTCACTCGTCCCGACGGAACGTACGAAGCCGGATACTCCCATATCGTTTACCTCCTTTACTTAGGCCAACCGCATTTGTTCAAAATCCCAGGGCAGCTAAGCACTTCTTGTGAGTTTTGAGTGCCAAAGCATTAACGTTCAATCGAACGCCGCTGAGTGATCATTCGAGTTTTGCGCTGCGAGTAATGTACCATAGCGGTACGTGCTGGCCGAGACAGGAGCAGCAGCCTACGGTGCCAACGCCCCATGCCACCGACGTCCTGCGCATCGAGAGACCGAAGAAGCAGGAACGGCCACCAAGGCCCGCAGGCGCGCGCAGCAGCTAAGCCCAGTGGGGGTGTGAGAGAGAGATGCGGACGGAGCGCCGGTTTCCGAGAGCGAGACGGCGACACCCGCACCCGCGTGACACGGGACTGCCTCGCCGACGACGACAAGCCTCGCCCAGTAGCATCGCACCGCCGTATCTTCTCCGTCGACGCGCGCTAGTGACGTGGCGTCACGGCGACACCCTCTCCGCTCACGCAACCCTGTTTCGCCCGCCATCGTGACGTCGCGTCGCAGCCAATGGGATTTCAGGTGCCGTTACGCTGCTACAGACGCTGGCTTTTTCGCTCAACGAGCCATTTGATGTTTTGGCATCAATAATACGTTCGCTATCATGATTCACTGAAAACCGTTCCTACGAACCACATTAGCGTGCGTTCTCATTAGTGACTACGGGCCCCAATTTGCAAAATCTGTGCCCAAATTTACGGCAACAGATTCGCACTACATCCAAGCACAGACTTGTCTGTACAGGCATAAATCTGAAATAATCCTATCTTGCACAATTACCTGCCCAGAACGGGATACTGCAAAAAGTTTTGCAAAGTAATCTTGGAGAAAAACATTTGAAATTCAGCGAACTGGCGCATAACAAGCACCGGAGACACCTTGGTGGGGGATTACAATTGCAACGCGAAGTATTTGCCAAAGACTCGCTGCATCCAACACGCATTTATATATGTTTAAGTGACGGAGTTACTAAAGCCCTAGCCTGATTGCAATTTTTCGCCAGCAATTTGGCTCAATATCTTTGTGATAGCCTGTAACTACACTATGTGAATAATTATTGAGTGCCTATAAGCCCCGTTATAGATTGGGGTAAGCGCCGGCTACCACGGCTAACAAAGAACCTCGGCAGTAGACGTTGTCTTCAGTGCTAAGAACATAAATAAGGACGTGGTCTCTTCATCAACGCAACAACAGTCGTCCTTGTACACCCGTCAGGATCCAAGCGCTTTCTGTGGCCCTGGCAACGTCGATGTCAATGAGTGGTTCCCTATATTCTAGCGCATAAGTAACCAAAACATGTGGGACCCGTTAAAGATAAAGGAAGAAAAAGCACCACGATGTAACCGATTAGCACGAGAAAGAATTAAGCAACTGAGACCTTTACGAACTACGCCTGCAAGGGCAGTCCGGAATGCCTTTTGGGCGGACAATGTGCGCAAGGTAATGTACGCAAGGAAATAAGTGGCATATTGCTTTAAAACGCCGACAGAGTTCTACAACGCATATACAGTGTATGGTGGCTTTGTGATTTAAGAGAAAGCTTTATTTCGGCAACGACTCCAGTTTGAAGATTTGAAATGCTTTTAGGGAATAAAACTCAGTTCTATTTTTCTATTCATATATATGCAAAAAGCAGAAATTTTCTCATTAAAGAACTATTGAAGCGATTTGAATGAACTTCGCTGTACTTAAACGAAATAATTCAATTATACAAACAATAGGGAGGAGAATGTTGATTTACTTGTCTTTTCTTCAGTAAGGTAGACGAAATTCCGTACGGTAACAAAATTAAAGTACAAACTTTGAATATCTGCGATACTGCACCAAAAACACATACTCCAGTTCTGCAAACTGCATATTTAGAGTATTTGAAGAATGCAAATATGGTAGCAGAGGTTACTGCCTAAGTGAAATTTTTTCAACCCTTACGAACCTTCTGCAAAAGTCCTACTCACAAATAGGTAAAGTAGATGTAAGAACGCTGTGTAATGCATCATTATGTACTACGCTTCAGATGTCTTATCAGGTGCTAATTATAGAATTGTCCTCTTGTTCATCTTTTTCTCAGTTCCAAATTTATAAACTTGACGCTTCAGTTCCCGCATATTTTGTTCTTTCTTAATTAATTTAAGAAAGATAATTCCCTAGATCAGTAATCTACAATTTAAAGTTGGTAAGACTAAGTTTTTACCCTTAAACGCAACAAACCCTATCAAAATAGGTGTAAACTGAGAAAAACGACTTTTGCGTTCCAATGAACTTAGAGAGCAGTTCCTGAGGTAAAGCTTTCTGTTAACGCTGACTGAGTCACATCAAGGGCCGAACAGGTGCAGCATGCTTTGAAAGCGATCCCTGACGACCCTTTCAGTCGCCTAATGTGTAAAACAATGCACTCGTGCAGTAGCAACACTAAAAAAAAAGCAGATCAAAGGCACAATTTGAGATCCGCGTGAAGCAAAGTTTTCGTGAAACGGTCAGCGAAATGCTGTAAATTTGCGCATTAGATTCTTGCGTCTTCGGCGTAAAAGAAGCTGGCGCGCGCGCATGAGCCCTCGTGCCCCCGTGCTACGCACTGTGACAACTCTTAAAGTTGCTTGTATTTTAATGCGAGGGCATTACTTAGCTCATAGTGAGACACCGCCGTCATCAGAAACTTGGCCCACAAATCACGCCATCTTCATCTAACTAAAAAAATTGACAGTCACTTAGGTATCCTTACGTGACCTGAATGCGAAAGCATAATGTTCTCTGATTGGTTACTTCAACGTGGCGTCATTCATGGTCACGTGTACTTCACAGCTCTACCTTAACCCACCTTAAACCAACTTGCACTAATTTCTACCAACCTTATTTCACCTAAATCTACTTTAACCTTCATTCATTTCATCTTCATACACTTTACTCCACCTTAAGTCACCTTACTCTAACTTCTTCGTAACTGTAATTCTGTATTACTACTCGCGTCATACAAGACTCTGATGACGTCATTGATGATGACGATGATCTTTTTTACCACTCGTTGCGGACAACGCCGGCTTTTCTGTTTTATGGGACATACAATGCTTTTGCATTAAAAGTGGCCACGGTGAGGACTTGATTTTCTGTCCCACCACCACTGCTACTGTTCCAAAGCCGAGCTCGCTAACCACTGCGCCACCGTTGCAACAGGTGGAAGTCATGCATATCTTCGCGCGTGTGCACTTGGTTGGGCTTCTGCCTGGCGGGCGATTCACTAGGTGGCAGAGCTAGCGGCTGTGGAGATGGCACGGCGAGCTGCAGCCGCTCGTTCTGGCTCTCGCGTTGTCGGGGGCCCGCAGAAGCCGTCGCTGGAGCCCATGGGGGATGACTACGATCAAGATGCAACGTGCTTCAGGTACCCGTCCGACTACAACTACGACATACACACAGAGTATGAGGTGGAGTTCACCTACGAAGCCGATGAAGAAATGTGTCAACATCATGATGTCTCTTGGAAAAGTACGGTGAGCGCATGGCGATGTGGTGTCACCGTGCCGTAAAGTGGTCTGATTGAGAAACAACACTCAACGCAACGTCTGCGAAACACTACTTTAATGTGAAGTCCACCATTAAAACTCGACTGAGAGATGCCAATATGGGCGGTTTGTCGTCTTGCGTTGTTGCGACCTCATAAGCAGCAACATTACACTCGGAAACATAATGCAGCCGCAATTAACTCCACAACATTTCGCTGCAACACTAAACTCAGCCACATGACTCAATGACACAGCGACAAGTAATGTTGTCGCATTTATGCATCATAAGAGTTGCTTAGGTGCCCTCACAGTTTTCTTCACTACTGTGCCGCTTGCAAGTAGAAGTTTTTTTCCCAAACGCCTAACATGCCTAATTGGAATGGCGGACAGTCCCAATTGCGGCACATGTGGTGTCAAAGAAACGACTAAACAGCTCCTGTGTGACTGCCCCATATACGCAGATGAGAAGAGATCCCTTAGAACACCTTTGGGGAACTTAGACGACCGGCCTTTCAAAGGGATAATCTTGGGCCCATGGCCTCGTGCGTCTCTTACGTGCAAGGCCACAAAGGCGCTCGTGCGTTTATTGAAATGCACCAGCCTGTATGATCGCCTGTGACTGACTGAGCGACGAACGCTTGTGTGTGTAATAGTGCAAACTGTGAACTTAGTTCTTCCGTCTCGTCTTTCAGTTCCCTTTCCAGCTTCCCCAGTGCATCGTAGCCTACCGGGCTCAGCCTGGTTAACCTCACTGCCTTCCCATTATGACTTCTCTCTCACTCTGACTTCTTATTGATTTTAAACATACCGGCCGCTTCTTAGCTGATCCCCGGTTGTGTGTATGTGTCCTAGAGTAGAAATCATAATCATCTTCAACATGCAGCCATGATCTCAAAGAGCTAGTTGGTGTTTGCACCAGATGGGTAGCCATGAGGTCTGCTTGGAATTCAAAGTAGACATTCTACACTGTCGCGAAAACTTATAAATGACTGCAGTCAGTAGGTGCGTTCATAAAATGGACACGTGAGCAGCCCCATGGACAGCTTCTAGCAGTGTATTTGTTTGTGTTACGTTAACAGAGCGCCTAACAATCATTTCTTATTTTTTTTTCACGCCCTCTCGAGCTCGCTGGTTCAATCACTGCAGCGACGGCCGTGTATGGTGGGTACAGAATGCAAAAACGCTCGTGTAGCGTGCATTGAGTGCAAACTAAAGAACTCAAGGTAATCAGAATTGATATGGAATATCCCACTACGGCGTGCCTCGTAATCATATCGTGGTTCTGGTACGTAAAACTCCAGAGTTTTTGTTTATGCTCTCTTTTATATTTATCTTTTAAAAATATTCTTAATGGAAACACATGTGCATGTCACAGCATAGGTGACCTGTGATTACAGTAGTGAATGCTTATGTCAACTTTTGTAGCTAGAAAAGCCATTATGTCAGCAGTCAGAATCCGACCTCCCCACTAGAAAACGGATGGTGTTTGTTGGCTGTACGCTTCTATGCTCTTCAGATCGACAAAACCTGAACATTTTTTTCTCATGTATGCATTCATTTTTACCCCACGGTGATTGGTTCCTGAACTTTGAGTTCTTAATAGACTCCCCTGTTGCGTCATTATGTCTGTGTCAACAGAGTAGAAAACGTGGGTTGATGAGAAACGATTGAATTGTCCAATAAAGTACTTGCCCGGCCCTAAGCTTTTCTTCTAAAGCAAGGAAAGTTGGTTCCCAGAGATAAGAAAAGGGGGACATGACAACGAAATTAGACTGCGATTTTTTTTCCTAATTCGAGCTTTTTTTTTTTCTGTAACGTCCAAAGATGGGGGGGGGGGGGGCGTACGTGGCAGCAACAAGGAATCGCACTAAATATATTTTTTGATGTATATTGCCCCCCTCCCCTTCCTCTATGTCCACTCCGAAAACAGTTGGGTGCAATGTATTGTTACAGCCCTCCAGCCGCTGACAGATCAAGCTGGTGTGTCACTGCGAAAACATTATCCGACTAAGGAACATAATGTTTCGCACGATATTTAACTATGATATAACTTGCTTGATTGCATACTGTGAAAACGGAAAAGAAATTTCTTAGGAAAAGGAAACATGGGTTTGACTCTGAAACCTGAGAGGTTGGCCCTCTCCATCAAAGGGAAAAGGTCTAGTCCTGTTGGACCAAAGCCAACTATAGGTTAGCTGTTTGACGGGCAACACGAGCAAACAAACCGACGTGTTTCACTTTCTCTGGGAGTGCACAGCCTTGACCCAACAATGATCCTAGACGACAACAATCTAACCATAGCCGTCTGTCTCACAATATTTTAGCTGTCGACGAAGACAAGAGGGGAGCGATAACATAGAAAGAAAATCGTGGATTACTTACTATAGAAGTTATCTGTGTCAACTCCCCTTTAACTAGCCCTCTCCATCCCTCTTCTTTTCCTTTCGAGATGGTAACCACTAAGCGGCTCCACCAAGGTCGTACCTGCTTCCGCCTAACAAAGCTTTTTCCATCATCATCATTTCAGCGTGTACTGAGGCTCTGTGTTTGTAAAACCTTACTGCTCACTTTTCCCTGTGGCCTTCAACAAAAAGAGATCATCCCGCAGTATAGAGACAGCTGTTCTGCTTGGCGAACGCGAAAACTGCCCCCGTAATCATAATTTTAGCACTTCTCGTCAATGTTTTCAGAACTCTAGGCTTGCCTTCAGTTCTGGCTCGCAGCTCAAATGAAAAGTTTTGAGAGCATTCCCTCAAGGCTTTTCATTTGGGTTGCGAGCCAGAGCTGAAGGCAATGCATCGAGACACAACACACCTGCCACTAGCGCTGGCTCTGCAGCCTGAAAGATTTACCTCTGTCCAAACTGTGTGGACATTTTGTCGCTTTTCTCCAACATTCTTACGTACTAGCAGTCCTGCGTGCCAAGCATGAGTACTCAGGCCAATGGTGCATGCGCTGCAAACCAACTTCTGTTAGTAACAATATCACAGGTGATATTTAGCCTAAAGGACTTCCACCTCACATATACTTTGATTGATTGAGGGACTCAACATACTAAAAGGTCCATTACTGCACTGAACACGTACGATGTACCTATATTACAGCGTGCGGAAACTATTCAAGACTGATTACTTACCCACATACATGGGGGCTCGTCACACCTGACCCATTGTGATGCGAGACAGTACTTGCTCAGAGCTCGTCGGAGTACTCAAAGCACTGTTTCATGGCTTAAAACTTTGGGTGGAACCGGGCACTAGCTTTGATGACTCGGGGTTCAAGCACGTCTCTCCTATGGAAGGAGAGCTACGCCGTGCTGAAGATGTGCTGGGTGTACGGGAACTATTATTAGCACTGCCATACGCAGTAAAAGACAGACAGATTGAGAGTAAGCGCGGGGTCACTGGCAAGTAATATCGTGCGACGATGCCATGTACGGAAAGCTGTGCTAGCAATGCTCAGCTACGTCAGCAAGCCTTCGTCCCTCAATTCCACGAGCTTTCTAATGGGAGATACTTGTTATAGCGAACAATAGCTAATAATTACGTTCTCAAGAACAATCCTACCTGTGCCGACACTACGTAGTTTGTGAGGTCAGAGGGTAAGAGGGAGTGTATAAGTCATAAGGATGCGAGCCATGGGAAGCAAACCTCTGCTGACGTAATGCTTTCCACTTTCTTCCTCATTTTGCATGCCATCGGGGCGCTAATTATTCGAAAAACAGTCCGACAGACATTTACAGAATAATCTTTCAAGGTAGCTTTTGGTCCTTGGCATCTTTAGGGACTCTCTTGGGAAGATCACGATAGCCGCTGGTGATCACACAACTTTTCTCTTTTTCTCTATCTACTTTCTATTGATCTTTCTACGTCCCCTTTCCCATTCTTCAGTGTAGAATGGCAAACGGAGCTTTCCACTGGCCTGCCGTGGTAGCTGAGTGGCTATGGCGTTGCTCTGTTAAAATCGACATGGCGGGCTTGATCCCCACCGCGGCGGTGGCATTTCGAATGGGGGCAAAGGTGGTCGAAACTAGTGGTCAGTCCCCCACTTTGGCGTGTATCAAAGCGAGATCTTCATTTAGGCACCGTAAAACTCCATATTTCTACATTTCATTTTCGTTCTCGTTAGCATAACCAATTATATTTTCTTTCCTCTCTATCCCTCTTTCCCATGAAAATAAACATGCCTCACGCTTCACACCACCCTCCGGAACGCGTGAGACAGCTATGAGTAACTACTTTATAAAATGGGGAGGGACCTTTTCTCACAAGTTTTATTGCACATATTGTTTTATGGCTATATAGTATTCAAAATTGTCACCTCGGGCCTTCTCCAAATATTTTGTCTCTTCCTTCATGCTCTAGAACTTCTCAGGCTTCTGCAAAGCAATGCGGAGTAGCTGGAGGAGGGAAATTTCTCGTGCATGGTGAGTGTAAGCAGAATAGAAGCAGCCAGGAAGCGGTTCAGTGCATTTCAGAAGCGCGAAAAAGATAGTGCAATCTCAGAAACCTGAAAACAAGCGTTTGTGATGACTATTAATTGGGGCCCGTATTTTACAACACTTATCTTACCCATGAGCGCTGCTTCAATAGAAAGCCTTCCAGCGCTCGCAGTGGGTAGTTAGCGCTGAAACCTCTCCTACCAACAGTAACCTCGTAACAACACACAGCCTAGCGAGCGGTAGGAACAATTTTCAATAACCCGTGTTACGATTTCGCATCCGCAAATTCACCGCTCATCTCAAAGCACTTGTTTCCAGCCGCTGACCTGACTAGGCACCGATGTGCTAGAACAAAGGAGCGCATGCACTCATTGCAACGGGCATGACCATGAAAAGCTCGGCTGGATGCACCGGCCTAAAGCAAGCTTTGATATACCGGCACGCATCTGTTATCCTTGAGTATGTCGAGCCATATCTGCGGCATCCATATCAGGTAACTCAGAATATTTTAGTTGCACATTCAAACTGTTGTAGCGTTTCCTGGCCAGCCCCGTATACATTATAGCGACCACATGATAGCTACCTGCTTGTTAACTAGACCATCGCCGTCAGCACAGCCAATCGCAGGGGCACTTACATTGAAAAAGGTTGTTGTGAATATTGAGACAACTTTGGATCGTTCCCGGTGAATGAGAAAAAGCGCCAAGCGATTGGAAAATATTATGTGTTGATTTTACTGAAAAGTGCCGAAGAGGAGGAGAAAAGAAAAGAAGACAGGCATGTTAATCAGAAAAGCGTCTGCTTGGCTACCCTACACTGAAGAAGAGAAAAGGAGAATAGAAAGATAAGACAGAAAGGTAGCAGAGAAAATACACGGTGAATTCCCGCACGCTCGAGGCCAGCGCCGCGACATCAATGGTGTTCACAAAGACTAGTCACCCTCAAGAAGCACGAAAGTGCCTTCGCAGCCTTGGAGGCCAACGAGCGACGGGGACGATATTCGAGTGGGGGCCTGCATAGACAGTGGCCGATCGTATAGTCGTCTGAACGCGTCGCATAGTGTTTGTCTTTGTGATTTAAATCGAGGACAGTGGCACAATAAACCCTCAATATTTTGTTCGTTGTCACAAACATCGAGCGCAGCACTGTCGGTAATTCGAATTGGTCTTTTGCAAGCCTCAGTGAAGGCTATAACGGATGGGAAGAAACGCTACTGTGCCGCGTGCGAGTAGGAGTTTCTTTCACAAACGCCTACTCATTCCTAATCGGAATGGCGGACAGTCCCAATTGCAGCAGATGTACTGTCGAAGAAACGACCAAACATATGATGTGTGACTGCCCTATATAGGTAGACGAGAGGAGTGCCCTTCGTACAGCTTTGGAGCACTTAGATGACCGTCCGTTCACAGAGCAAAAGATATTGGGCCCGTGGCCTCGTGCGTCTGCTGTGTGCAAAGCCCCAAAGGCGCTCGTGCGTTTCTTGAAATGCACCAGCCTGTAGACCACTTGTGACGCACTCATTGATTAACGCTTGTGTGTGTAACAATGAAGACTGTGAATTTGCTTCCTCCTGCTCCTCTTTCCATCGCCTTCCCCCTTCCCCACTGCAGAAGAGCCTACCGGGCTCAGCCTGGTTAACCTGCCTGCCTTTACCTTGTGACTTCTCTCTCACTCTCTCTTCGTGAAGGCAACTCCAAACCGCGGCCGACACAGAAATGATTCTTCCCGTTGATTATATCCGGGTGGAGGTCTGGGCTGCAGTTCGTGCAATCTGGAGCGCCTGTATTTCGGGTGTGGCACTCTACTAACGAGAGTGTGTGTGTCAGGTGGCGAATGTGCCATGCAGCGTCAGTCCTGAAATGTGTAATGGGAACACTGTGGTATTTTTGGTGCAATGGTCAAGTAACCTTGCTTGCGTGAGGATTTTGACTCATCCTGTAATGGCCAGCTAGTTCACCATTGTAAAGAAATTTCATGGCCTTTTTGTTTAACGTAGAGGTGAAGTTTGACAATTTTATAGATGAACAGTTCGTAATATAGAAGTACAAGAACTAACTGCATGTACTGTGAAGCCGGTTTGGAGTCGGAAAATATGGCCCATATATTAGTACTCTCCTTGTCAATGAATTGAGGCGCAATGCACAGAGCCATGATTTCCGTCGCCGAAGACGGAGTAATATGTGACATCTTTTATCACAGTGTCATCCCTCTTGTCGGTACAACAACAACGCCACTTGAACTAGTCAATGTCGTCTACCCATAAGCATAGATGTGTATAGGCTTACTGTAGTTCTCGTACAAGAGGAGTAAGCTAAGTTGTTTTAGCGCAGACAGTAGTAGATATGACTTTTTCTGAAGTCCTGTAATCATTAGGCTGACATCAGGAAGACTCAAACCTAATGAAGGTAGCACTAGCCTAGCCGCAGGCGTGTACCCTGATGTAACGGCGGCAGAATGTGCACAGAGTGTCGCGCTAAATGTCGTGCGAATTTTAGGAATAGGCGTAGCCTCCACTTGGCTGTACGGAATTACTAACTGCCATTTCTTTAAGGCAGCTGTTCCGCCAAATGTGAGCTGCAAAGGCAACAAAATAAAAGCGCGTGCCGGGCTTTAGGGCCTTTGATTAGTATTTGTGGAGCAAAACAAAACAAAAAACAAAAAATCAGCGTTCTTACACTCTGTGAAGAAGTTCACGAATAAGTACGTAATTATACCATTTGCTACCATACATTATTTCACGTTGATTAGTGCATTCTTAAAACGCGTGGGGTCACTGATGCTTACTAATGATGTAGGTAGATTATTCCAGTCGATTGAAGTCCTAGGAAGGAATGATTGTGAGCATGCGACTGTGTTATGACAGGGTATACGTTAACTTTACGTACGTCATCAGAACGAGCTGAATAAAATAACAAGGCGCAGCGCCGATCCAAAGGGAGCGAAGAGATGCGTTCTGGTAGTAGATTTTATGAAAAAGGTAAATGCGTGATTCCTTTCTGCGAAGAGATAATAATGGGATTTGAAGTGTATTCTTCATTAATGTAACACCAGCAATGCTACGGAAGTTAGCTAGAATGAAATGAACAGAGCAAGTGTGCACTGATTCGATTTCGTTAATTAATGCGATCTGATGAGGATCCCAAATGGATGAGGCATACTCTAATTTGGGGTGGGCGTAAGTTGTGTACAACAGCCGTTTTAATGAAACAGGTGCAAGCGAAAGATATCTGTTCGAGTATCCTGAGGAGCGGCTAGCTTTAGATATTAGATGTTGTACATGCTGCTTCCGACAAAGATCACTAGTTATATGAATGCCAAGATAATGGTAGCATGTAACGGATTGAAGGGGGCAGTCATTGAGGGCGTAAGTAGGGGAAGTTGTGTTAGAACGAGAAACCAGCATAGATTTGCATTTATTAATGTTAAGCTCCATGCACCAAGTGAGGCACCAATTAAATGTGTTATTTAAATCGAATTGAAGCAGCCACGTAGCAACCACCCCCATCTCGAAATTAAGCGGCATAACCCCCCCCCCCCACCCTTTCCTGCCCATGCCACCACTCCTCATACACATTCGTAAAGCGTCGCCAAATCAATGTTGAGACTTCACAGCTATTTGGCGGTCAACGTGTTGCTGCCTTTTTCACTTTTTTTGGATGGCGGTAGTTATCGGCATCTCCTGGGGTGTGAAAGCCAGTTTTCTAATAGATTCGGTGTCCACGAGATGCGTTCAGTTGTCACCACATATGCAACGGTCACGCGCATTGCTGTTGCTTCGTTAGTTCAACCTTCTTTGTTTAGGCTGATCAAGGGACCAGGAAAGGGATTCGGTTCGTAGTCGTCCGTATGCACGAGAAACGAGTTGCGGTTGGACGAAACGCCAGTTGCCTTTAACTTGTCCTTTTGCTTCATTATTTCCTCGAGGGACCGTGGCAGATCCTTGGAACCATATACCCGCGATATGGGTTAGATAAGGTGCAAAATTAAATAATGCCTAAAGCGTCCATCATCAAACCCTGCAATACCCTTAAGAGGAAGCTTTAGCTCGGGCCCAACTCCGACGCGTCCTATTCAATTACGTGTAAAACGCAAAAAGAGCTTTTTTGAGATAACCCCTGGACCGATTTTAATTAAATTTGTTGTATTTCAGAGAGAAAGTAAAATTCTAATGAGAGTTTAAAAGGGAATTTCGATTCATGGCATCAATTTTGAGAAAAATATTTTCGAAGCTACGAAAGCTCAACAAAAGAAATAGACGCGCGAAGTTTACAACATAATATTTCGGCATGAAAAACAGATACCGCAGTTCTGTAAACGGCATCCATTAGATCATTCAAAGTGGACAAATTCCATACGTCAATTTCTATCATAGGTGAATTTGTTGCGTTGTGTACAAGGGTTCAGCAAAAGCTGTATTTCCATATTACTGAATTTTTTAGATTCATCTGTAAAACAAAAATGTGGTCCCCTTTATATTTTACATCACATACAATTTACATAATTGTGATATTATGTTTCCTTGCTGAGTTAGAGAGTTGCAAACTTGAGTGTTTCGTTCTCTTAAAATTTTTGATCTTTCGCCAAATTCTAAATAAAAAATTGACAATCTAAATCCTGAATTGATAACCAACAATTACTAGATCTTGAGTTTTTTTTAAAAAGCTATCCAGGTGTTATCTCAGAAAAGCGTTTCCGCGTTTTACGTGTACTTGAATAGGTCGTGTCGGAGTTGGGTGTGAGCTAAAGCTTCCTCTTAAACAATTTGTCGCGGGATCAAATACATAAATATTAATTGCATTACTATTGTCAAAGATGCTGCAAACGATTTCTTGAACGTTAAGCACTGTCAAAACAAGTAAAATATGTATGTTTTCATAAAAGAAGGTACTCGTATGTGCCAAAAGTGGTGCCCAATATAACTGATATGAGTGCTTCCATATTTTTTGTCTATATAGTAAGTAAAGAAAATAGCACACGAACATTAGAACTATATCAGTTGGAAACCAGCAAAGCAGTGCATGCCGCTGATATGAAAATTGTAAAGGCCATGAAATGAACAAATTGAGGACACATATGTTGATGAAACTTTGTCATTCTAGACCCGCGTTTACATTCTTGTACATATGCAACGGCCAGTGAAAAATCTCAATGATACTGTCATTTGTTCCAATGTATTGCTCAGGAGCAGCTGTCATCGGTCGTGTATTGTGAGTAATTGCACTGAAATTATAGTCACAACAGAGAGCACGTATAGAAAGCAGAAGTTCTGAGAAATATACGAGGGCGAGTAAAATGAAAGTGAGCCAATGCCAAAGTGAGCCAATGCGAATATGTGACAAACGGGGCACTTTATTTAAAAGCAGTCTCCATGAACATTTAGACATTTGCCCCGTTGACTAACGAGTTGCATGATTCCCGTCTCATAAAACTCTTTGGGTTGCAGCTTCAAAAAGTCTGCAACTGACTCTCTCACATAATCGTCCAGCACGAACCTGGTTCCCTTCAGCTGTTTTTTCGGTTGCCTCAAAATGCGGAAGCTGCAAGGCAGATGTTGCAGCGTTTCCCACTTGAACTTTGCCGGTTTTGCAGCAACCCCATCTGCGACGTGGGGACGAGCACCCAATTACTTAATTTTCCAAGTCGTTTGTTCTTGATTGCGACACGCAGCCGTTTCGGCGTTTCACCATATCGGAAACAATTGATAGCCTCTCAAGATTGAGCAAATTCTATCAGTTATGGCCCCTGATGATCGAAAAAAAAGTCAACACTTTTCCGACGGAAATGACCGCCTTGGCTTTCTTTGGGGGTGGTCAACTTTAATGTTTCCACTGTAGGCTTTGCCGTCGTGTTTGAGGCTCGTAGTTGTGGCCCCATGGTTAATCCTCGATCACAATTGCAGACAAGAAGTCGTCACCATCATTGTGATACCGAATCAGATGTGTCAAGGCAGAGACGAACTTCTCCGTTTTCTGGCGGTGGTTCAAAATTTTTCGCATTCGTTGCGCACACAAGAGCCGATAACCGAAATGTTCATGAATTATGGCGTGAACCGAACCATGACTGATGTTCACACACTCTGCGAATTCTTCGATGCTTATCCTCCGTTCTTGTCTCATCAGCTCATCAACCTTTACAGTTTTGTTAGGGGGGATTGCACGATGGCTTTGGCCCGGTCTTCGATGATCCTTGCAACTTTCACGTGCTTCTTTGAACTGTTTGCTCCAACGCTTCACAGTGGTCCATGAAATGCAATGTTCAACGTACACGACAGCCATACGGCGACTAATTTCTTTTTGGGAAATACCTTCAGCCATCAAACACTTCGCGGCACCACGCTGTTCAACTTTTGGAGTGTCATTTATGTCGCGAAACCATTTTCAACCCAGTGTATGAGAGCATTAAGGAACCTTTATCCCCAGACCTGCGTGTCACTTTTGTAAATGAGAGATGCCTCTGTGCCACGCGCATGCCTCGCAGATAATGAACCGAACCATCAGTGTGCGGGGTGGGCAGGGTTACTTTCATTTGTCTGGCCCTCGTGCATTATAAATGCGAAGATACAATGGGATATACAACTGCGAAGATACATCTTGATAAAGGGCAAAAAAGTGTCACTGGAAACAAAGTTCACTGCACGTATACACAAAACCTCGCAACAAGATATTTAAATATACGTATAAGTATCCACTAAATCTAAGAAAATTCCCTGTAATAATGCGTCAGACAAGTCAAATAAACATGTTACGCAATCACAGATTCACAGAATCCTAGATCCCACCCCCATTCCATCTACTCTCCCCCATATATCGTGCGCGACGGAAGGCGGCGCGCTTGCTCCCCATTTTTCTCCTTTGCGCACACAAGACTGAGTCACCATCGTCAGCTCACCCATTCAACCCCTACCTCCAAGCTTTCGCTCGCACATACAGCTTGCGGCGCTCGGTCACGATGTTATCGCCCTTGGACTTTATAGGAAACATGAGGGCGACGGCGACGGTAGGAATGCGCCTGGAGTGTCCATATAATTGCTATTGTAATTATATAATAAGAGTATCCGGCAACTGAAGTGACCCGTGGCCCATTACTTTCCGCAAAAGAAGTAACAAAATCGAACTTTCACCATGCGACAATTCACAGCGCCGCAAATGTTTTTTTTTTCTTTTGTGTGGCGTGGGCATCGAAATGAAAAAAAAATTCTAAGTGTGTTGGCTGGAATCGAATGCCTACTTTGTGCACCTAATGTTGCTACCGAAGGAATATCGATGAAAATGTGAGACGCTTGATCCACCGAGAACCATACGCATACTGCTTGGTATACTACATCGGCGAGACAAGACTTTCCGGAGAGGTTGCGCTCGTGCGAATGCGGTGCAATCCGTCGAGTGCCCACAGTGATGGCAGCGAGCGACCATTGTTTCTTTTTCTCGTCTGCTAGCTAGAAAGCGTGCAATACTCTGCCAGGCGAAAATCCACTAGGTCAGAGCAATCCGAACGCGTACCGAAGTGCGCCGCGCGGTGGTCGGGGCAACACGAGAAAACCGTATGTGCTCTGGCTGGCTCTGGCAGCCAATTGGTAGGGTAGAAAAATTGAAGAGGTTCAATGTGTCCTCGCGAATAAAAGTCAAGTTAGAAAAAATAAATAAGAACGTAGTTACCCTGGCTGGCTTTAGTGCGACATGGATGCCTTGGCGTAGGCGAAAAAAAAATGATATTTTTTATGTGACATGAGGGCACAAATGAACCACCACAGCGCTTCGTCTCATCAGACTTCGCTGCGTGCTTTGTCAACTTGTCTGATAGTGTGTTGATTTGGCTTGTCTCATATGTTCTGAGGAACGTCAGTACACCTTTGGCGTCAAATGTTTATAATAGCATTAAACCCACAAAAATTCCGCAGCTGAATATCTAAAGCACAACTTTGGAAATGTCAATGCCACTTTCACATCAAAAGTTTGAGACTTGTACCTATAAACTTTCGGAATTGACACCCATGCGCTCCATAGATTCCGCGGCCTCCGCGAGATGCCACGGCGGGCCTGTTCGCCATCAAAACGCCATTGAAACTTCGTGCTCGGATGGGGCTGCTTGCGTTATGTGACTCCCGGTACATGGGCGTTGCCGCGAAATCCAGCCTGAGTTCGCAATGTTCGCGGTGAAATGTCTTTTTGAGCGAGAAAAAGACATTCTAGACGAAATTCAGTATTATTTCCGGCCCCGGGGGTTGCTTTGGTCGGCGGCGCATGGACGTTACGAAAAAATTTCAAAGGGAGGGGGGGGGGGGGCTGAATCCCCATAAGCCCCCCCCCCCCTGGCTACGCCCCTGCGCTACAGGTATTGTTTCGATATGCTTTATTCTTTCTCATGGCGGCTTCATTCTCTAAGTCTTCTTATCTCGATACCGTTTCTTTTCGTGATTTTGCTTCTGAGGAGCGTAAGCGCTCGAAGTTCATTTCCTTTTATCATTTAAACGCGCAAAGTTTACGAAACAAAAAAGACCAATTAAACACATTCTTTGTCCTTAGGCTTTGAGTTTGATATTTTGGCCTTTACGGTACAATACCGTTCAAGATGTAATCCAAATCAATGGTTACATACCTGAATGCTTGAGCAGGTGTAGTAAGAATAGGGGTTGGGTATGCTTTATACATCAAAAACGATGCCCATTATGAAGTAATGGCTGAACACTGTGCTATGTCGTCCAACAAGAACTTATTTTTGTCAAATGTAGAACTTTCGTAAGTGGCGTTGTTTATAGGCCTCCCGCTGGGTCATTGGTTGAATTTTTCCGTCGATTTGAAACATTGCTGGATTCTCTATCCTCACCAAAATAACTGTGGTAATTTTGGGTGACTTTAACGTTGATTTGTTGCAACGAGGTAACACATCAATTAATGAATTTGTCGACCTGCTATTGAACACCTCCTTTGTGACTGTCCCCGTTACGCAGTGCGAAGAAAAGTGCTCGTGACCGCTCTCGCAAAACTGGACAATCACCCCTTTACAGAGGAAAAAGCTCTAGGACACTGGTCCAGACGGGCTTTGGCACTCAAGGCCTTAAGGGCTTTGTTGAAGTTTTTAAGGACATGCGAATTGTGCGACCGCCTCTGAACGTTGTAGCGCGTAGTTTCGCGTTACTGTGTCAATTTTCTTTTTTTCCATTTTTTCCTCTTCTTCTTCTTTCTCCTTTTATTCCCTTTACCCCTTTCCCCAGCACAGGGTAGCCAGCCGGTACATACACCCCGTATTTCCTCTCCTTTGTCTCCTCCTCCTCCTTGTCGACCTGCTATCATTGTATGGCTTTTCAAACAATATTGCTGTGCCTACTCGCGTATCTGCATCCAGTGAAACCTTGATTGATTTCTGTCTGACTAACCATGATGACAGTGACGTGAAAGCGGGAGTGCTTAGAAGTGCAGTCAGTGATCATTTTCCTTTGTTCTGCTTCATTCCTAAGCGCACCGTTCCACAGATTACCACAGAACACTCGACAAAATCTATGCGGGTGATAACTAAGCGCACAATAGATAATTTCCATCAAAATATCGCATCTGTGAACTGGGATTAAATTTTAGATTTAAAAATCTGATTCAAACCTTTTACACCAAAGTTCTCTCGAGAAAATTATTGAAATTTACAAATATTTGTTTCCTGTGATAACTGTTAGAAAGTTTAAGAAAGAGAGAAACCCTGGATTACCTACGACTTTGTCTAGAGAATCAAAGCACGAGATAAGCTCTTCGACAACTTCCTGAAGTAAAAAGACACAGAATATTTTAAGCAAAAAAAAATGTCAGGAACAGGCTAAATGCCATCAGAAAAAAGTCAATGTCGAATACTACGCTAACAAATTTTCAGACATTCTTTATGATCCTAAAAAAACTTGGCAAACTCTAAAGGACTTGTTGCGGTACACAAAAACCAGCATTCCCCAGGAAATTACATACGGCGATAAAGTGCTAAAAGGTAAATCCCTCACTGAAGTATTCAATCAACAGTTCTTGTGCTTTCGCTCCATTGACTCAGAAGTTAGCAACAACTTTAAGAACTATATTAACACCAGTTTGCACAATACTATGTATATTAGTCCTGTTACACCTACAAGAATAGCCCACATTATTAGCAATTTAAAGAACAGCTCCTCTTGCGGTTATGATGGTATTAAAGTAACACCAATTAAAGCAGTCGCGGATTTACTATGCAATTTTCTTTGTGACATAGCAAACATTGTGTTGTCTACAGGCACATTACCGGTTAACATGAAAATTGCTAGGATCGTCGTCTTGTATAAAGTTGGCGTCGCTGATTGCATCACTAATTACCGGTCGATATCCATACTTCCATTTTTTTTTTTAATTATTGAAAAAGACTTAAATTCTAGAATAACTGGACACATGCAAAAGCATAACCTTATATCCCCGAATCAGTATGGCTTTCAAAGGGGTAAATCCACTGAATCTGCGTTACTTGAAATACGTGATAAAATTGTTGCCAATATAGAAAACAAACAATACACAATAGGCTTACTTTTAGAATTTAATAAAGCATTTGATTGAATTAAACTTGACATACATATTTTCTAAATTACCCTTTTATGGAATCGTAGGCATTGCACTAGACTTACTGCGTAGCTATATATCACAGCGCTCCCAATTTGTGGAAATCAACAGCATAAATCAGATTTAGCAGACATTAGGTACGGCGCCTCGCAGGGTTCTGGTTTAGGTCCTGCGATTTTCCTGGTTTATATCAATGATATCCTGCCAATACCAGAAACACCCGATATTGTATTATATGCCGACGATACAAACGCTTTTTTCTCGTCTGATAACATCTCTATTCTAATTCCTCTTATTACCAACTGGTTAAATTCCCTTTCAGTGTGGTTATCGGCTAATATTTGACACTTGTAAAAGCAACTTAGGAATATGGCTGCATCGTGTGAGACCCCTCTACGAAAAACCAGATAGCAAAGATTGAAAAAGTACAAAGAAAGTGTGGCTAGATTTATTCTGTCTAGATATAATTCCGCGGATTCCGTCTCGGGGATGTTGTCAGAACTTAAATTACCACTACTGCTAAAGCGGAGAAAAGTTGCTAGACCTAAGTTCCTCTATCTTCTGTGGGGTAACCTTTTTTAACATAAACACCGGACGGTACATAACGAAGCGCTCGGCCAGAACATAAAGGAACAGTCACCAACAACAACTTACACACCTCCAAGCTCAAATCAGCGCATTCAAATATTCTCTCTTCCCACGAACAATTGAAGAATGTAACTCGCTGCCACAGCACATAACGCAAACAGACTCTGTCAATTCGTTTGAAAAATCTATACATGCTTACCTTGACCTAGCAAATTAAACACGACAGTTCGTTTGTAGCCTATTTCACGTATACTTGAATATATTGATGTTGTTGTGTGTGCTTCTGCTACCACATTTGTAATTTGTTGTGAGCCGCAGGTCGCGCACACCAATTTTATTTTGTATCTACATGTCTACAAGGCTGTGATTGCCAATGCATTTACTGCATTGCAACAAATATTTTCCACCGTGTAACAGCCCAAAAATGGGCTAACAGTATTAATAAATGAAATGAAATGAAATCATACGCTGAGCCTAAATGTTAAAAAACAAAGTATATTGTTTTTACTCCTATTAACAAGCCACTTAAGCTCGCATCTTCTTTAATATTTCAATCGCAACCACTTGAAAGGGTGTCCCACTACAAGTTCTTGGGTGTACTCTTCCATGAAAATCTGCGGTGGACGCATCACGTAGGGTTATATTAAGCGTAGCATAGCACAATTAATCGGTATGCTGAATAAGCATCGCACGCTGTTACCTTTAAAACTTAAGCGTCAGTTGAACTTTTCTACTATTCATTCTAGATTCCACCATTGCCTACTTATCTGGGGCATCACTACTAAAGCTAACTTGGAAACTCTATTCCGAATGCAGAAAAAGTGTGTTGGTATTATTCATAGCCTATCGATGTACGAATATACCTGAGCACTTTCACCAGGACAGGAATTTGAGTGTCAGTAGTCTAATAAACAAAAGTTACCCAAAGCATTTTTAGAATTCATAAGTAATCGTAAGAACATTTTTTATATATACTTTAATACCACAACTAATTACACCTTAAGAGCTAGGAACTTTATTAAGGTAGAAACCACAACAAACTACGGCAATCAGCTCTTACAGTGGCAGATTCACTTAATGATGAGCATGCTTTATTTCATATCATGCGGGATTCCTCAACCATTTCAATATTCAGAAAAAAATTTAAACTGTACTTTCTCGATAATTGACACCCGTATTTCTAATTGATTTTCCTGCTTTTCAACTGATATGCAATTTCATGCGTTGCAAGACTTTTTCTTCCATTTGGCTTTGGCCGTTCTGTATCTTTCTGTACCTACTTCATTTCTTCATTTGCATTATATATACTTATTATACTGCACTGATTTATTGTATGCATAATAGTGTCATTCGTATATATACATATATGCATAAGTATGTATATATGTGGGCATTATGAGTATATATGTATGCATATCTTTTGCACTGTTGTCTGATGTGCTCGTGGTGCAAGGAGCCTAGTCAGGCGTGCATAGTCTCGCCTTTTGTTCTGGCGCTATGACAAGCTGGTATTGTCAAAATCGTAATAAACTTCAAACATGTGTTTAGAGGGGGCACCCGAGCTAAAGCTTCCTCTTAAACCCATAAGCAATATGACTGTCACCCGTTACCTCGTCTGGTTTTTCCCTAATTGCGCAGCACTTTTCGTGCACAATTGGCAACTGTAAACAAGAGTGGCAAGGAGTCGAGAAATTAAGCGATCTACTATAGAAGAGAGCCAAGGCAACAGCCAAACAGGAAGAAAAAGTGAATATAAATAAATTTAACCATTGCTTATGAAATTTTTTATGGATCAACATCTTTTTATTTAAAAAGGAAGTGGAGAAAATGGCGCCGGAAGTGGAGAACAATTCCGTGTGTTTTGAATGACGCTTCTACACTTATCAGTCGAGCCGCCTGACGTAGCCACTTCTCTGCTGTGGTTATGTATGGGTGTTTTCCTAACCTTCCGCGGCGGGCGCAGTGCGTCTACAACCACAGCGTCTGGCGCTCTACACGGTTACACGGGACTGGCGACCACGCATCGTCACGCTACTTCCCAAATGACAATACGAGTCGGTTGTGGCACTTGACTTGGTAGAGCAGTAAACGAGGGATCCAAAAGAACTGTGATTGTTTCGCAATTTTATATTGCTCTATATTTCTTCCAGAGCTAATTCAAAAAACGCTGCTATAGTCGGATACAACTCAAGTCTACGGTGAAGCCCCGCACAGGTCTTCATAAACGCCAGCCACTGTTCCTCCGCCAGGTTGCAAATAATTCCTACTTCAAACTTTTTATGTT